>NW_026054976.1:0-45373 GCF_022478755.1 Daldinia loculata
ATTCCCACTGTCCCTATCTACTATCAGGCTACAATATTGAGCCTCCTCTAGCTTAGAGTATCAAGAACCTAGAGGGCAAATAGTCGTCAGGAAATACCGGAAATGGCGGAGTACATGCATACCAGTGGCATGGCAGAGCGAGAGAGCCTCACAACTGTAAGCCATTTACCTCCGGATATAGTCAGCCCGGGGACATGCGGGGGTGCTCACGCCATCACCCGTCGAATTAGCGATGGAACTCCCACTCCATGTTCTTTCCCAAGCCCCTCTTAGATGCTCTGCCGATGAAGGCTATGCTTTTTTCCAGCTTTTGATGTGCTTGATCGTAGAAAAATCTGGAAGCAAGGTTGATAATGTTGAGTGTATTCATAAGTTTAGTTTTTCCTTTAACAATTACATAGTAGGAACAATCGTTTCGAAACTTCGTATCTCATAATTACTCGCGCTATGGCGGAAGCACTTACGCTGATTGGCGGCCTTGCAGCTATCATGCAATTGGCTGGTTCCGTGGTGAAATTGACAAGAGACCTGAGAGTTTGTGAGCGTACTATACGCTCTGCGCCAAAGGAAATCAGATATTTTATACTTGAGACCTCCATATTTACTGACCAACTCTGTTATTTTTATGAGCTCGCGAATAAGTCCGCAGCCGTCATGAATGAACATTCTAAGGCTAAGCGAGCCGAATTGGTCCAGAAAATCCTGAGGCAGTGTAAATCTGTCAAGAGAGGGTTCGCTCGCCTCGTCCGGCGCTTTATTGATGTTAATGGTGTCGACACGGCGCCTTTAAATACATTCTGGGCACGATTGCTGTGGCTTTGGAAACGGCCAGACGTGCCAGAATTACGCTTAAATATTCAAAGCGCAATAGCTAACGTCACATTGCTATGCACTTTATTCATGTTTGAAGAATCGATGAGTCAGAACGCAGATAGCAAAAAGAGCGCGGATAGAGAAAAGCTGTAGGTCGCATAATCAGGCAGACTAATATGTCGTTGCTGATGGTATTAGTGAGATGCTCCAGGAACGGCTTTGGAACTGGGTGGCGACGGCGAGGAAGTTGAGACGTGAACTGGCCGAATACAAGAAGCGCAAATCACCGTTAGGTGTGTCAGAAATGGCCCCGGAAGATTCACATGATGTGACCGCAGATGATAGCCGCCAATTGGAACGATATGTTGTCCATGCAATTCGATCATATACTCAGGGAGAAGCTCTTTCAACAAGTACAAGGCCTTCGCGCCGAGGACCCCCGGGTCTAATAATTCGGAAAACTCAAGAGGCTACAGCTTCGCCAAAGTCCACAAAGACGGGGACTCGGGTAGATGCTTATGAAAATGGCGTTTTTAGACGGTATATAATACCTAGGCGGTCCTCGGATGAAATGGTTGGTATGTGTGATAATTGTGCTTTTTGTCCTAATAGAGCTCCGAGATGCGTTGATACTGACTATACTCAAGAGGAACGAAGCCCATCAAGAGCACGAGAAGAACAGTCGCCAATAATAGTGCCTAGTGAACAAGTTTCTGAAATAACAGTCGGTGATAGAGTGAAAGATCGAGGCCAGGGCGTGTTTTCGGAGATTGGTGAATGGCCAGCAGAGGTAGCTGACCCGAATACGAGCTTAGATGCCGCTATTGAAAATGAGGCTCCCAACAAGGTTCCACAAGCGGCCAGTCAATTTCACATCGAAGAGGAGCCACCGAGAGTAAGCGAACAAGACTCGGGACCCGAAGAGTCCGAGTTACCCAAGACAAAGCCTAGTGAGCTATCCAAAATACCTTCATGCAGTTATCTGGACGAGCGGTCAGAGCGAATGGACCCATCAATAGCATCTAAAAGCTCATCAGCCACTGAGCTGGAAGCCTCGGAAGCTAGCCATGATAGCCATGACACTTGGGGCAAGGAGAGTCGTGGCCCATATATCCCGATGGCACCTTTTGGAGGGCCAAGGTCAAGAAAGCGACCACGACGACCAAGGCCACAGTCACCTATAGGCTAATAAGTTTGAAAAAGGTTGGGTTGGTCAGATTATTAGAGGGTTTTAATTGATTGTGTTTTGGCGCGTTGATTGGAGAATATAATTGAGGCTAGGGAATCAATCAATCATATAGATGGTTAGCGTTTGATGTAAGTTTGGGTTGGAGGTTTTTAAGACGGGGCATTTGGAATTCAATTATGCAGGTATTCCGTACAAAATATTAAGATACCCCGATTCCCAGATGCATACATAGAAGGCATAGAAGGTTCAAGGTTGTTGTGCAAGTACCAATGGGGGGCAATGTGGGCCATTGCGCAAAAGCCATGATTGGTCAACCCTTTTTTTGGCCAGCTCAACGCTGCCCCTGACTACCGGAAAAAACGGGCTAAAAAATGACCCAGACCAGGAATTAAAAACAAAAAAAGTACCTACACACTCCAAGTTTAACCCCGAGAACGACCTCTGGATGGAACTCTCAATTTGCTCCCTGACTTTTTAATTTCTAATCCTCACTGACGAGCTTCTTTATAAGTCGCCCGTTGTCCATTCATTCGCACATATTTGATTTATTCAAAATGTCTTCAAGATATTCTTTACGTGCAACTCCTAGGTATGTACTTATCTCTATCGCGGTGGTACGACGAGATGTGGAGATAAAAGGAGGCTTCAGATGCGATGGAGTGAATGACGGCGGCAGCGGTGACGTTTTGAGCGCGTCATAGAATTGTGACCGTGAGAGATTTTTACTAATATTTTGAGTTTTTGTGTAGAAAAAAGGAACTCTTCGACGGTATGGTCGAGACTCCTAGTCGCCGCACGACGCGACGTAAGTCTCAGTTCCCCCCTATTGCGGACGGCGCGTCCGACGACGGCGACTCTAGCTCTGCTGCCGAAACAACTAGATCTACTAGGTCTACATCTGTACGGCGTCGGGGAGTTGGCAAGTTTATCGAGCACATAGACGATTCGGATACCGCGTCAAAAGAGGAGTTCAGTCCTGTCGCTAAGGAGAAACTCTCTACTGTCATGAACGGCAACGGCAACGGCAAGGCCGATATCAAATTGGAACCGGTAGAGAATGGTCATACCAATGGATATACGAATGGGCATACGAATGGGCATACGAATGGGCATGCCAACGGGCACCCTAAGGAGAAAGTCGTCGATGGTTGGAAGCCGGGCATGGATCCCAAGGTCGATCATTCCGGCGTCTTCGAGTTCGGAGGTAGCCTCGGTACTCTAGCCCTTATGATCGTATTTCCGACACTCATGTGGTATATGTGGGTTGGCGCAGCCTACTACGATGGCAAACCCCCGCTGCCGTTCGAAGGGGAGTCTATTGCTGACTTCGGCTGGCGTATGTGGAATCACGTCTACACCGGCGCTTTCCCTCACCTGCGCGCATGGAGAATCTACTGGACCTACATCATCTTCGAGGCCGCTTGCTACTGTCTTCTACCTGGCGTCTGGGGTTATGGAAAGCCTCTTCCCTTTGAGGGGGGTAAGCAGCTTCGGTATTACTGTTCGGCGTATGCTAGTTTCTACTTCACCATCGTTGTGATAGGCGTGCTGCACTTTACCGGTTGGTTTAAGATCAACACCCTTCTGGATGAGTTCGGTCCTCTCCTGTCCGTCGCTATCCTGTCTGGTTTCCTGGTCGCTATTGTCGCATACTTCTCGGCGTTGATTCGAGGTGCCCACCACCGAATGACTGGCTACCCCATCTACGACTTCTTCATGGGAGCCGAGCTGAACCCGCGTATGTTCGGGATCCTCGACTTCAAGATGTTCTACGAAGTGCGCATTCCCTGGTATATCCTGTTTGGACTATCTTGCGCGGCTGCGGCTCGACAATACGAGAACTACGGCTACGTTTCGGGCGAAGTATGCTTCCTGCTTATGGCTCACTATCTCTACGCCAACGCTTGCTCCAAGGGCGAACAACTCATCATCACTACCTGGGATATGTACTACGAGAAGTGGGGTTTCATGCTGATCTTCTGGAACATGGCTGGTGTCCCTCTCTCATACTGCCACTGCACCCTTTACCTGGCTAGCCACCACCCGTCGGAATACGCCTGGAACAAATACGCCTTAGCCGCGTTCTTCGTCCTCTATATTTCCGTGTACGTCATCTGGGACCAAGCCAATGGGCAGAAGAACGCATTCCGGGCCCTCGAGCGTGGCAACCTCGAGAAGCGCTACGCTTTCCCCCCGTTACCGTGGATCTACATCGACAACCCCAAGACCATCGACACGCAGACTGGTGACAAGCTGCTTGTTGACGGATGGTACGGATATGCGCGCAAGCTGCATTACACCTGTGATGCGTTCTTCGCCATCAGCTGGGGCCTGATCACGGGATTCAACAGCCCCTTTCCTTGGTTCTACCCGTTCTTTTTCTGCTGCATGATCGTGCATCGTGCCCACAGGGATATTGGGCGCTGCAGGACGAAGTACGGTGATGCGTGGAAGGAATATGAGAGACAGGTGCCATACCTGTTCATTCCGGTAAGTACTTCAAACCCTTACAAAAAAAAAGCCTCCAGATTTTTATATCGTACATTACTAACTAGCCTTTAGTACGTCATTTAACCTTTCGAAAATCGACGTTCGGCGAACATACATCATTCAACTTATTAGATTCTATCCCTAGACGACGTATGGGCGTAGAGCTTATACCCGCTAGCAGTTTTTCTATCTGTACATACTTGAGATTGCCCCCTTATAACTTTTTAAAAATCGGCTGCGAGCCAGCTCGCAAGAGAAGCATGAATGATGGTGATGGGAGCATGCTACAAACGAATAAAGTCGGAAAGAAACCTAAGCAACGCGGCTACAATAGCCCCCCTAATATAATATTAAGAAAGTAATTGTATTGGAAAATCGTCGTGATCTATTTGTTTCATTGGCGATGCTATGCTATGCCCCCTGTCATTAACTATAGTCGTGTCTAATTTATATGCGCCATATACCATGCAGGCGGCAGAATACGTGGTATTTGCATATGTTCAGTATTTCATTATGTACCTGTATCCATCCATTAAAACATACACTCCCTCAACCGCCCCGTCCCTCCTAGCTCATACTCGACCCAGCGCCCTACGCCCCTACGTCCAGCAACCAACACCGCCCCGGGGTTCATAACGTGACATCCCTCATACGTAACGCAAAACGGCGGCGCCGTCGGATCCGCAAGCACCATCGCCGTCGGTAGGGGGTACAAGTACAACGCGCCCGCGTGGTCCCAATGTACAGGGCGAATTGCATGGCGGAACGGACATAAATACCCCTGATCCAGCATCGTTTTCACCAACTTGCGCGCCGTCTGCACGTCGTGCGGGACCGGGGGTTCGGTGCCCTTGGTGGTGTCGACGTCCATTGCGTCAGTGTTGTCGAGCGCGGCTTCCATGTCTATGTCATCCTCGTCATCGTCGTTGTTGCCGGTAGGTTTTTCATGCCGATTCCCCTCCGCGTCCGTAGTCGAAGAACGTAAGCGCACGGCGGTGCGGCGCATCCGCGCTGATATGTCGTCGCGGAACAGGACGATCTCGTGGGCGGGTCCGAAGACGGATAGACGGGAGGGATTACTGGTCCAGATAGCCTCTCCGGGGCATCTTTTGCCATTGTCGGGTAATTCTGCGTTCGCGGTGGCGAATGCGCGGCGTACACGGCTCGTGAACATATCGGGTACGGGTTTGCGGGGTAATGGGACGGCGGCGCCGGCGCCGAAGGATGAGGCCCAGCCGTCGTTGTCGCCGGGGACGAAGATGAATGTGGAGGATTGAAGGAGGGCTGGGAAGTCGGATAAGACGGACGCTAAAGCGTCGAAGTGCTCTTTGTATTCTACGCTGCCACCGCTGGCCCCGCCGCCGGCCATCACGGCATGTTGTGTGAAGTTGCCTGTTAGCACAAATGTCATTGGCGTGCTGCCTTCGGGCTCTGTCGAGTAGATGGTTAGGATCTTGCGTAGAGCTTGGAGGGCTCGTGGTTGGTCGAGATTGAGCTCGCCTATGACGATGATGCGGCCGCAGCTGGGAGCGTCGGCATCGGGGTCTGCTGTAGACAATTGGGTCAGACGTGGCCTCCTGAGAATGCGCTGCTCGAGTTTCCGCATCTTGGAACCCGCGGCGCGCTCGCTTCCGACGCCTAGGAAGTCGATCCAGCCGAATCCACCTCCTATAGTGTGGTCGTCTATCCCGCTAACGCCGAGAGTAGCTTTGCGCTTTTCGCAAGGGGGTTGTCCGATGAAGAACCCCTGAAAGCGGCCGCCGATGATACCACCTACACCATTATTACCACCGAGTCCCCTCCCAGTCGATTCTTCCTCTTCCTCATACACGCCGTCTATCAACACTATCATCCCCGGCGTAAACCAAGCTGAATCTTCCGGTATAGCTACGGCTTGTGAAAGGTCTAAGGAAATGGTTCCCGTTAAGTCGTTGATTGCGAGACTTCCAGTTGGCAAGACTGATAATAGCCCAAGAAGCATATGATGGCTACCATGGCGGCCGAGCATATTCGCAATTGGTGTGATTTTATAGGTTTGCTGAGTGGTTAGATTAGAAGAGGCGGATCGTTTCAAGGATGGAGCGGCCTTTGTAGTTGCTACTGTCGAGCTCTGGAACGATTCGTTTCTGAGAAGTCTCTGATGTATAACATTATATCTATTCCGGAAGAGAGTCGTTTTGTGGGCTGCTGGAGGCATTAAAGATGGTTTCGAAGGGTCCCTACAATTATTATAAGCCTTGATACTCAATGTGTGATACTGTAGAGATATTCGTACCTTTCAAAGTGTTTCTTCGTTACGTTGTATAATAACCGTGGTTGATCGTACGCACTGACGACTTTCAACCATTTCCTCGGATGCTTTAGGCTCTCGTCGTCGGGCTCATCTTCCTCAACACCGAGCCCTGACATGCCAAAACTTGTTGCGCTGTCATTGCGTGTTAGGGACTTGTTTGGCCTCAGCCCTAACCTTGTATTTGTTAAATCGGCCTCCTGGCTGGAGTCCAAAACCAAGCTATTTTGGCGATTTAATTCTCGTCCCGTCACTATCCTGCCACCGCTCATGTTCCCCTCCAGTGTTTTCAGGATATCTTTTAGCTCATTACTAGCACCATCGACTATTACACCTCCATTTCGATTTTTCCAGCTCTTTGCCGTCTCCTCCAACACCTTCTCCGCCAACCCTTCTTCGCGCCATCCCGAACCGCAATGCCGACCAATGAAGGTAGCTAATTCTTGTAGCGCGGAGGATGTGAGGGTTAAGCTATGCTTTTTCGTAAAGGTTCGAAATGCTAACGGTCTCAAAGTTGCTGGCGGGAGAAGAATTGGGAGGATAGTAGCTTTGGTAGGTGGTGCAATGGCAAACGGCTTAAGTGTATGCGCTGGCGTTCCAAAGGCCGGAGATGAAGACGGGATGGGATTCGAAGGGGCGGGCGTTTTCGGCGCGAATATTGACGCGGCGGTACGTTTGTTTCCTTGCATATTGAATATTGCTAAATTGTACCAATTGTCATTTCTATTGCCTTGTTAAAGACTCTCCTCAAGACGTCGGTTGATATTTCGATATAATTTTAGTTGGAGACGCGTCCAGCGCGTTTTACGCGTTAATGAGCAGTAAGGGTCACTAATCGATGTGGGGCAGAATACCTAGGTGCGTCAATGGATAAGTCACTAGTACCTGATATATCTAAAAACCTGTCCTTATCAGAGTCTTATCAAAGTACCTATACTCAATTCTAGCTCTTCATGTACGTAAAAGCTGCAGCTAATACGTCAGCAGGACCAAATAATAATTTGATATTTATCATCAAGCTTTTAGAACTTCTTCCCAACATTGAAGTTCCCAATTGACATACAGTAGATGCGATCAAGCTGATCTATAGCGTCAATATGTTACTATCACGAGTTCGCATAGCCCCTACCTATAAGACACTGCTATCACATAGGAGTGTCTCTACGTTAAGTACCAATTCCTATATAGTCAGTAGCCTCTCCAATATTAAATTCAATTTTACAAATCAGTTCGGTCTTGCTCATATGATTGTTCTTCAAGAAAGTTTTTCCCAATGCCTCAGTGGACAATGGGCATCTACTCACATATCTCGATACCAACCCGCCGAAGCATAGGTTAGCGATTGGCTCTACAACCGCATTGCCCCCAACACCCAATTCCTTCTCCGAGAACCGCGAATTTTTATCTATCTTAACCGATGTCCTCCGTAAACATGCCGCTCAGGATCCTGGCCTTCTATCCCAGGCCCAAGCTTTTGCCGGCCCGGGCGGCGCAACTCTTGGTTCAGGCGGCGCATTCTTTCCCCAGCAAAGAAAGCAGCGTAACACAAGAGGGACAGCCGCTGGACTAGGTGGAGGAGGTGGTGCTGGCGGGGGCGGCGCTGGAGGAGCGAGTGCCCAAGGGGGTGCCGGAGGTGCTGGAATCGGAGGGCATATCCATCTCAGTGATCTAAGAAATCCACCTGACTACGGCCGAATTGCGTGGCCGGAAGATATTCTTGGCAGCATCGAAGTCGATGGGTCTGGAAACATAATAGGAGAATTCGAGCCAAGTGGGACATACCGTATTGTTACCAATGAGGGGATGTAAGTTTTCAGGAATCTCTAATTAGAAACACTGACTTTGACTATGTAATTGCTAACTTAAAATAGTTTGGGCTTGAGCGATTTTCTTAGGACAAAACTTGTTGAGAGGCTGAAAGAGGAGGAGAAAAAGTTGTGACGCGGTATTAGTGACATTGATGTTGAGAACCTTCGAGAAGACTTTTGAGACACCATGAAGCATGGCGTACTTGACTACATATGTTAGCTACTGTACGTAGGTATGTATTATATAAAATCCACTGAACACATACGATACAAATATAAATTAGTAAATTTGGTCTATTTACCTAATGCATGTAAGATGTATGCTCGTACGTTTGTGACGTGATCGAGATGCAATGCCTTGGCTTACATGTTCTTTTTACACGTATCTGCACATGGATTTAAATGTATCTAATCACATATAATCAATAACTTTAGTGACTGAATGGATATACTTTCCATATAAGAGCATGTAATGTACATGTACTTAAGTATACGGCCCTTAACTACCTTAATACTCCAAGACATGTTACTCCCGGCCGAATTAATATGATTCCCATAACGTCCTGTACTACCAACGTTCAATTTCGTCTCCTAAAGCTGCATTATCTAACCTTAATTTGATAGGAAGTACATGAATTAGTCCTACATTTGTCTCACAGTCAAGTATTACAAATTGCCAGCCATAAGACGGGCCCTGACGATACCTGCCAATTAAAAGCATATCCATGACTTGTGGTACCTTCTCTGTGTAGGACAGCAAGAGCAGGCTACATGTGTAGTTCGGTACTGACATGTGAGATTTACATACCTACCTACCTGTTAACCTTTCAAGGAAATCGCACTCGACAAGCGTGTTAAATAATACGGGGCAGCCTGTATTTTATTCTCTCGTTGTCTAAATCCATTGCTATTTCTACATGTGCATTCTTTTCTCCTCCTTGTCAACTTTATCAACTTAACTCTACGCTGTAGTATAACCACTTCCCACGGATGCTTGGGTTTAGCAAGATATCAACAGTTGAGGTAAGCTCATACTTATCCATCTTTAACAAATGATCTAGAACAATCCAACGAGGTAGAAAATCCTATCAGACCGGACATTCAGCCTTCTGAGGCTGTAGCTCAACCCTGAAGAGGCAGAAGGCTGACCTCATCTGACAAGACTTAGGTTTAGTGCCTGGATTATTACTTGGGACCACACGAAGAGTGCATTGCATCAAATGCCCTTTGATGCTTGAGTCCAAGGTAGCCAATACATCTGAATACAGCAAGAGCTAAACCTAGGATTAAGTACTGAGTACTATAACCCAGCTAGCGGCTACACTAATAAGGCTGCGTTTGGTGCCAAGATTCAAAGTCTTGCCAAGCGTGCATCGCTACCCTAAAGCTTGTACTCCACTCCCGTCCCCTGTCCTCCGACCCCCCGGCCCCCGGTCCCTAGTTCGAGAGCCCCTCGTTGTTGGACGTAACTTCATGACGATCTCATCAACCTCGCCATCATCCAAGATATCGCCAACCACCATCCTCGACAAGATGGCCTCCCGAGCGTTTGACGAAGAGGAACTCTCCATGTCCTTATCTCCTTCCATGATCCGACCGAAAAACAATGGAGCTCGAATACCCGAGATTAACGTTACACACCCAACCGCCGACGCCTCCAACGGCAGGTCTCGAGCCGGTAGCACGCTTTCCGACCAGGCGTCGCAGAACCGAGAAAAGAGCAAAACCGACCAGCGAATCGGCGCTTATAACATTATCAGAACACTGGGTGAAGGCTCTTTCGGAAAGGTCAAGCTAGCTGTCCATAGGTCGACCGGCCAGAAGGTCGCACTCAAAATCATCGCCCGTAAGAAGTTGATCAGTAGAGACATGGTTGGTCGCGTCGAACGAGAGATCGAATATCTACAGCTGCTTCGACATCCCCATATCATCAAGCTGTAAGTTGTCATTGCTCTCCCGAGACATTCGCCCCTCCGACTTTGACGAAATTATCGGATTATTGTTGACCCTTGACAGATACACTGTGATTAAGACTCCAGCCGAGATTATAATGGTCTTGGAATATGCCGGTGGCGAACTGTTCGACTACATCGTCAAGCATGGCCGACTGCCTGAAGATCAAGCGCGGAAGTTCTTCCAGCAAATGATATGCGCCGTCGAGTACTGCCACAGGCACAAAGTAGTACATCGAGACTTGAAGCCCGAAAATTTACTTCTCGATGATAATCTCAACGTGAAGATTGCCGATTTCGGTCTGAGTAATATCATGACAGACGGGAATTTCCTCAAGACCAGCTGTGGTAGCCCCAATTATGCAGCCCCAGAGGTTATTAGCGGAAAGTTGTATGCTGGGCCGGAAGTCGACGTGTGGAGTTGTGGTGTCATCTTATATGTCTTACTAGTCGGCAGACTTCCTTTCGACGACGACCATATTCCCAGTTTATTTTCAAAAATCCAGCGGGGTGTCTTCACAGTCCCTCACTGGGTCCCCGCCGATGCCGCGAATCTTATCCGAAAAATGCTGCAGACTAATCCCGTGCAGCGTATTATCATCGACGATATTAGACTGGATCCTTGGTTCATGAAGGAGCTTCCCGCCTATCTTGCCCCGCCTGTCGAGGAATTCTTCAACACTGGTGTTGACCCTAACAGGGCCATCAGGCCAAGTGATATTGCGCCCTATGCCCCCGCTAAGGTGCAGGAGAAACTTCATAACGAAGTAACGGAGAAGATTAGTAAAACGATGGGTTATGGAAGACGTGACGTTCAGGAAGCCCTCGAAGCTGATGAACCTTCTGCCATTAAGGATGCGTACATGATCGTCCGTGAGAACAAGCTCATGCAAGTAAACCGTAAGTCATTAACTCTTCGTTCAAACTTTAAGTCATTAATCATGATGGAAATTTGCGCGGTCAAAATCCGTGTTGCCTTCTATTTCAAGGTATTCTTCATGGGGTTATCCCACAACGATTTTGAATGTCACTGACTGATTGTAGCTGCTTACGGAACGGGTATAGATAACCCCTATTTTGCCACGTCTCCTCCCACTGCGGATGCCGAGGAACAAATGCGTAGTGTCTCGGAGGCTATGGGTAGTACGGCTCCAGACAGTCGGCGGGAGTATCAATCGGAATACATGAGCGAGTCGCAAGCTAGCCCCCTAGCCGATTCTGCCCGTTCCACCAGCTCGACAATTACCAGCTCGTCTCCTAGAGGATATGTAAGCCACGTCGGAGTATTGCCAACAAGTCTCCCTTCGCTGCACAAGAAGTATCTTGAACGCCAGAGTGCTGGCGTCGAAGAACCGTTAGATGTTCAACCAGTTCCCGACGTTCCTCTTCAGCCTAGAACGCCTGCTGAGCAGCAAGAAGCGGCCCGCCGCCTTAAGCCTCATTCTAAAAGCGCTATGAGACTTGATGAATCAACTCACCCGCAAACAATGACCCCAGTTGCACCCAAAAGAACCAAGCAAGTTCGCTGGCAATTCGGCATAAGATCCCGAAACGCTCCTTTTGAAGCCTTACTGTGCATCTACAAGTCTTTGTCGAAACTTGGCGCTACTTGGGTCGTAGACGAGGACTACGAGAAGGTGCATGGCTCAGAATTGTAAGTATCGCAACTATCAACAGCTTTATTTTTGCCGGGGTTATTGACTGTGCTAGGGACCCGTATGCGATCCCAACACCAAACGAAGGAGACGGGCATAATCCATACGAGAACTTGTCACCTGACGATATTGACCTGGAGAGGTTTGACCCTATCAAATACTACAGGCTACCCGCCGATCCTTGGCATATAGTGTGCCGTTGGAAAAAAGATGGTGAGTTTACCCGTCCGATTTAAATTTCATATATTCCAATCTAACACTTTCATAGATATCCGAAAGGCATCAGTCGCTTCTGGTCATTCCACTGCTGACTCGATCTCCGACGACAATACTTATGTCTACTCCGTTATGGACAAACGCAAGCAAGACTTCGTCTGGATGCGAATGGAAATCCAAATTTATGAAATGGACCCAAAAGATAAGGTCTATCTCGTGGACTTCAAATGTACGGGCTACGAACGGCTCGACGGAACTCTACTAGAGGAGAAGGCCGTTATGAGCCCCTTCCCTTTCCTCGACATGGCAGCCAAGTTGATCATGCAGTTAGCGGAGGCTGATTAGAAACACCCTCCCAAAAGAGCATCTGGCCCCTTACTTGAATTTGCTGACGATGGAACTATCACCAACCTCAAGGACTGTAGCAGTTCGACTATCTTGCATTTTCGATGATACTTTTGTATCGGCATGACGATTCCGACGAAATTGGCGAATTACTTGGCCATAAAACACGACCAAGGGGGTCTGAGCTTAATTTAGGCATTAGGTTTTTCTTTTCTTCCTACGAATTTATTCCATTACTTTTCTTCTTTCGCATTCGGCTAGCGTCAGCCGTTGACGAAGACGCACCCTTTTTAGACATACTGGACACTCACGAGCCCTATCACTTTGCGCCGGGCATAGAAAATATTCGGCGGCCCGGGAGGAAAGCAAGCCGACTGGACGGCATTTTTTTATTTTTTTATTTTTTTGACCGAGACGAGGAAAGAAAAATGGAAATGTACGGAAAGGAAACCAGGGACAGCATCTGCGTTGGAGTTTATTGAATGAAACGTACCAGGGAAACGAATGGAGTTTGTTATACCCCCGAAGAAGGAACGCGAGGATTTTGCGTGGTGGAGGAGGATAGGGAAAGAGAAGGAGGAAATAATGCACATGGGCCTTTTTATGTCGAGTTTAGTGGTAAGCTGCTGTAGCTCGAATGAAGCCTCACTGTTTTTCTCATGACGGGGTTGATATGATCTAGTGCCCTTGTCCATATGGGAAAATTGTGTCTGGGATTCGTTGGTAGCTAGTAGGTAGCCGCAAGAATCAGGAACCATGATGAATTTGACATTCGATATTCACACATATGGCTCTTCTAAGATCACTATTTTTGTATCCTGATCGGTTAGATATATGTCAACTAGGTACACCAGCGTATCTGCACCATAACATTTCCCAACGCATAGATACATAGTATTTCCTCTCTCTATCCCCTCCGAGGCCCAAAGTCCATGTACAAACTACCCTTAGCATCCGCAACACGGACTTCCTCCTCTTCCCGAGCGTCATCTACGCGCCGCTCCGTAAGCTCGTATTCAGGCGGAAGATCGATCTCCACGGGATCATCGCCGTCTCCAGCGAGTAACATATCGACCACCGCGCGCGCTGATAACACCGCGTTCGGCATCCCGTGCCCCGTGTACCCCGCGCACAGCCAGAGTCCCGGTCCACCGCCTAGACTAGGAGGGACGGGCCCGACCCACGGGTGCCCGTCCCGCGTGTATCCCATTATGCCGCTCCATTCGAAAGTAGGCTCTAGGTCGAGTTTTCCGAGGGGGGGTTTATGTTCCCCTGAGGGGGCATGGTGCAGAGATAAATCAATAGCGTTGGACAGCTCCCCGCGCAGATACCATGATACGGCCTCGTCGATACTGCTATCGTCCCATACCCCCATACCCCGCCCTTTGGCATGTTGGCGGCCGCCGCCGAAGATGAGCTCCGCGGTGGGGGGCGGCCGCTGGACTAGGTAGTCGTCGCGGGCGTAGGGGTCGACCGGCTCGCCGACGATGTAGTATGTATGTCCGATATCTAGGGGCGGGTCTGCTGGGTCGGTGGGTGTTTCGGGGGGTTTGAGGGCGGAGATTTGCCCCCGGGTAGGGGTTAGTAAGTCGCTGAATTGCGGGAGGAGGTGGGATGTGTAGCCGTTGGTTGCGAGGAGGATTTGGGAGGTGGCGATTGTGCCGCGCGGGGTGTGGACTGTCCATATGGAGTTGTGTTGGGGGGTTTTATTACCGCCGGGACTGCTGAGGTTGGCTGATATTTCGGCTCGGGAAAGTCCTGTGACCGGAGTGTTGGTTTGGAGGTTGAATGACCCTTTGGATCCTTCTTCGTTGGCTGCGAGTAAACGCTCTAGCACGAACGCGACGAGCTTGTACGGCCATAGACTCGCGGCGTTCCATTGCACGATAGCGCCTTCGGCGTGGGGTATCCTTAGGCCGTCAAGTGTGAGTTCCCGCCGCTCGCCCTCGATAAGGTAAGCCGGACTTCCTGAGAGGTCACCCTCGCCCTTTTTGCCTTTAGTCACAACGGCTACGTTGGCGGCTAGGTCCGGGTAGTGTTCCGCGAGGTCTTCGACGATTGCGCGGCATTTCTTGAATAGCTTTCCCGAGTAGAAGGCATGCACGCCGCTTGTCGACCGCCAGTCACACGGGATCGAGTACTCTTCAACTAGGCTTTTGAGATACAGAAAGTTGCGTAGCTCGAACGAGGCGATGTGCGGTTCTGAGGCGTATATTGCGGGCTGGCAGTGACCCCCGTTCTGGATTTATAGTCAGTAAGTAGATAGTAAGACGAGATGAGATGAGACGTGAGATAGAGTGGTATTATGCAGTCGAGCTACGAGAAGTCTCTTCACTAATACATTTTCATAGAGGAAAAGGGGGAATATAAGGAGAGGGTTTAGCCAAGGGATTAAACAGGACATCCAATTCGGAGTCCTATGTAATACAACAGCCCTTACTCTCAACTTAGAATAAAAATATTAATTCTACTCACCCTGCCAGTAGCTCCCGAACAAGCCTCTCGCGCCTCAACCATGACAACATTCAGATCAGGCTGCTTTTCTTTCAAGAAATGAGCGGCAAAACTCCCCGTGATGCCGCTCCCTACAATGACCACATCGGCGGAGCGGGGCAATTCCTTTGTCGTTCGGTGGCCTAACAATTTGTTCGAAGGCTCCTTGTGCCAATACGACTTCGTCGGATTATCGACGGGCAGGCCTGACTGGCCCTCGAGGAGCTGAGCTTGCGCCATGTTGGCTCTTAAGATGTAGCCTCTTTATTCCCGAGTGGGGTAGGGGATGGGATGGTTACTTTAGATGAACTTGGCGTAAGACTAGATAAGAGTTATATGCTTAAGTTGGACAGCCGATATTTTGAACTACAGAATTGATTGAGGCATATGGGTATGAATAAAAGGGATATATACGTGTAGATACCAAACATATACCCAAAGAGATTCTAACATGAACCTTAGGCACAAGCATTAGGTACATAGGTACATAAGTGCCGACTTATCAGATAAGTCAGCTAGATGTATTGGGTACACCCCACTTACACCGTACTATTCGCAAATCGAGACTTCAATTAAAAAGACTATCAAAAGAATAGTGCAAACAGCTTAGCCAACAAAATTGACGTGAGTAATGTACCGTGTTTCCTTTGTGCCTAATTTAAGGACATATTAAAGAGTCATAAGGCTGTTTGGTAGAGTTAGAGAAAACGGATTGCTAACTACCTTATGTAGGTACCTAATGTTTTCTTGCTTAAGCTCTGAGAATAAACTTATTTCATTACAAATGCCCATTAACTATTGAAGGCAAGAGGAACATATAAAGTACATATTCAATTCATGAATCCCCAAACGCTACAGGTAGTTTTCATAAGAACACAATTGGAAACATCTCGTTCCTAAAATCCGCGGTAGAAACATCAATTTTTAGCTGAATGGTAGCTTCGTTAGTGTACGCCTTTATGGCGGTGCCGCGTTGCCCGTCATATAGGCACTGAATGCTCTCTACACAACATATTAGTCGATGAAAGCCCAGAGATATCGAACATAGAGCAAAAGAGGATGAGAAAAACGGAAATACTTACCGGGTTTCTCGTTTGGAGGAACACAGTGCCAGGTCCTGTGAATTTACAGACCAATCCCTCTCCACTAGCAAGTCCTCCCATGATGCCACCGCTAGCTACACGCTCCATAACATATTTAACATTCCACGCAACTAGATGTCCGTTATCGACAATGTATTTCTCACCGTCGGCAAGATCCTTGCGGATAATTGCGCCGAAACTCGTGATCCAGAGCAGACCAACACCACTGATCTTGTGGACCCATAAACCTTCCCCGCTGAACATGGCCTTGCCGAGTCCTTGGCGCTTGTAGTCGCGGATGACACCTTGAGTGCTAGCGACGTAGGCGTCTTTACCAACGCTCCATGATTCCTCTCCCGTCAAGCGGATGGTGGTCATGTCGCCGAGCATGCCGGGCGCGAGTAGCAGCTCGCCGGGGCCGATAAATGTCGAGTGTCCCAATTCGCTGCCGCTGGCCATCAATTTCTTCATGCTAAACTTGTACTCGCCCTTCAGCGTGATAGTAGGACTCATAGCGATCAGCACTCCTGGTTTCGCGGCAATCGGACATCCCATTGCCAGTTGGATCGTGATTATCGTATTACAGTCCCTATGACTGATGCGGTATGAGCCGCCATTGAATGTCCCCACATCATCTAAAGTCGCGGCGGCGCCTTGGAATTGCGCGGCTGTAGGCGCAGGCGCAGGCGCAGGCGGAGGTGCTGCCACGGGATTTGATGCTGTCCGCGAATGCGCCGGTCCCGTTCCTAGAATACTCTGTGCCTTCTCGTTCGGGAAACCCTCTGGAGCATTGTGTACTATATCCCCATATGCGGGCGCGGCTCCACTTGGTGGCGTGAGAGCACCTTCATTTCGAATCGGTAGGACTCCATGTTGTGCTGGCTGAGGAGGCGGAGGTTGGTAGATAGGTGTTCCAGCTTTGGGTGGTGGAGATACGCCCTGTTGCGGAGGCGCAGAATATTGTTGTTGTGAAGGAGCTGTGTATATTTGTTGCGGAGGTGTATGATAGCTCTGACCATGAGCCTGTGGTGGAGCGTAACTAGGTGTGCCTGGTGGTGGCGGGTAGAATTTGGACTTGTTCGCAGGAGGGGATGTAGGCGTTTGGTAGTTTATCTGTGATGCTGCAGTTGTTTCTGTCAATTTACCAGTACTGGCACAAGTCTATAATCCGACTATGAAAACATACCTGTTGGGCCATTGGTGCTGGGAGGCGCTAGATTATTAATGTTAGCTATATAAGCCAAAGCTGAAGAGTATTAGTTAACTAAACGACCACATACGGGGATAGTAATGAGCAGACATTGCCGCACAGTGATCCTTAAGCTTCTTAATACAGAGGGTATTCAAATCAAGCTATAGAAAGACGAGTCCTAGACACTATTATTTGCCGTGTTAGTTTAGAATCAGCACAAGACCGGATAAGTTGAGGCGGTTATGGTTGCGGTTGAAGTTAACCGCGAAGGATCGTCAACGTCCCATAAGCCCCGCATTCATTTCGCACTTACATATGTGTAATAGACATGGATCGTACAACAATAACTAATATAAGATAGCTAAGATGGATTCCTCATATATTTGACGACTCTAGATAAATACTTTTAAAAAGGGAAACTTCGATATCATGGAGGAGAGGTAAATGAGCAAAGCTGGAAGACGTCTTTGAGACGTGATCGACGAATGGTCGCTTTTTTGGCCGCCATCTTCTCAGGGGCGATCAAGCTGCATATGGATGTCCTGTGCTGCTATACAGCTTCGCCCGGCTACTCGGCGTCGATGAGGTTTATCCAATCATGAATGAAGCTGGACAGTTGTACGGGACCCTATTGACTTTGCGAGATGGCGCCGGGATCGAAGACTGCGTGGCCAAGCGCTACGCTGTTTTGATAGGCGCTAAACTCAGCGCTTAAACACAGCCCTAGAGGAAAAGAAAATTGTAATTGGCTTGAAGAGTTGGGGGCTAATTTGATTGGGTGTTTAGGTACCTGTGTATAGAACTGGGGAGTGCAAGAAGTACTTATCACAATGTACTTCGTACTCGCTGAGATCTCCTGCAGTCCTTGGAACGGCATTACAGCGATCGGAAGGTACTTGTGGATACTGCAAACAATAGGGAATTTATCACGATTTACGCGTATTTGCCTGTACTCAATATTGACTAGGTACATTATGTGCATCTAACATTGTTTATATTCATTCTCGAAATTTCGGATAGCTCTTTCAACTCTGTGTTCTAATGGCAATCCTGCCGAGTTGGTTTGGCCTTTTATCAATGTAATACCCTCCCGTTACAATTTCCTAGGAGGTTTCTCGTTAAGTACTGCTCGACGCTCATCAACTCAACATCGTAATTTCGGTATTACGAAACTGGTACCGAAGTGCCAGCTGCTTCCACATACTGTCCTCTAGCCCTCATTCGTCGGTAATCTTCCTGCACGACCGGCTCATACTTGATGGGGTGTTCCTCATCTGTACAGACGGATAAGCATTCGATAACAGATTTCTCATCTGGTGAGACGAAGTAAGGAATCGAATATCTCGACTTAGTTATGAGTTTTCCGTTGATCTGTATATTATCCTGGACTGGTGGAAGGGTGACGCGGTGAAGAGTCGACTTTAAGAAGTCTTGAAGTTTACGGTTAGTTGATTTATCAAGGAGCACTGACCATCAGAAAAGACACGAACCATTACATTCTTCATCGGCGTCGCGTCAAAAAAATGACCAGACGCACCAGGATGCTCGACTTGTAACCCCCCACAGTCGTCCTGAAAAAGCATCGTGATCGTCCCCCAGTCCGAATGGGCCGGCATTCGTGCCACGACATTGTTAGAAAGCTTCTCTGCTTCAATTGATGGATAATGAAGTAGTCGTAGCTGGTTGTTAATTCCGCTATGGAAGCGCAGAAAGAAGTCTTCATCTTCTAGGCCGACGCCGATTGCCAAAGCGCGCAACAAATCGTTCGCCACCCCGAAACATTTCCAGTAGAATTGCGTCGTGAATTCGCGGAAACCAGGGAGGACGTCTCCGGGTAGCCAGACATTCGGCTGTGTCTTAGACTCCTCGCTACCAATTTCATAGCTCTCCTATTCAAGATTTAACATTTGTTCACTCGACAAGTTAAGTGAGAAGCTCACCTTAAAATCCGAGACTTTTCGGTTCTCAGCCTCTTTTGTTTCGTCGCCATCCTTGATGATATCCTGCGACACTTTCTCTAGACCTGGCCACGAATATCCTCGGTGGACAGTAGGGCCTAAATTATTTGTTCAACAATTTGCTCGTTGACTTGAGGACTAAGACCTGCCTGGTGGGTGAGGAGCCATCATCTTTTTTTCTTGAGGAAGATCGAAGAGTTTCTTCGACCAACAAAACGCTTCCTCGAGTATATCACTCGGCACACCATGGTTGACGATGTATACGAAGCCAACCTGACGGCATGCGTCAGTTAGCTCCCGGCCAATGCGTTTCTTGTCTTCCGTCGAGCCCTTCGACCATGCACCAAAGTCTACCATGGGAATTGTACCTTGCTCTAGAGCCATGAGAGAAATATAGACTTATTAATGGTATTATACTAGACTTCCTTATGTTGATAAGCTCTAAATCTTCAATTGCCAATTGCATTAGATCTATGAGGCTATGGATGTGAATGATCGGAGCTGTATGTTGCCACGAATTATTCTTGTACGCGATGCGGGGTTCCCACGGACACCATCACCTAGCTATGATAGTTGGAACACTTTCAATTTCTCTTCGAGGCTTAAGTAATTATTGTCTTTACCGCCGTTGATATCAGTTCCATATTATGGGTAATAACGTGTTCAAGATTGTCAAATTCCTAGACGATTACCGCTTAATTATAAATTGATGGTGGTATTTACCTAGACTTAAGAGGTACATAACACGTTGATTTCCTCACGAGTAACTCTTGTGCATAATCGGCGTTAATAATATATTATAAAATAATATTGACAGAATACTTAATTAATATGTGAGATGAATAATAAGTTTCTGTGCCTGTTGTTCTTATGTAGGTACCTAGGTATAATTATATCATTGAAATGCAATCTAATAGGATATCAAACTCCATCTATGATAGTTCCTTCTGCTAGGCTAAGAGTTCTATAATAGCTTCAAACTATATACCGTACATGGAAGGTAAGAGTACCTAGTTACCTAAGTTATGGGACTAACTTAGGCAATTTTTATTAAGATCTCTATCGCGATACATAGTCCACATCTAGCTACTAGCATAACTAAGGAATATCACCAACAACGCAATATTCAGGCCTAACATCGTCAAGCTTTGGTTCTATTCTTATACGAAAAGCCAGTCTACTTTGAAATCGAGATAAATTATACGCAACCGTTTCCTGGTCATTAAGCTAATCATCAGCCATTCAAAGGCTTTATATTCTTGTCGAAGCGTTATGTCGAAATTGATCAAGACCGCAGAGGGGGACAGTCCCTATATGGCACCACTATCATACCCATTACCACCAGCGGGGGGACGCGTTACTATAGCAAAAATTATGGACTCTCAATATTTTGAGTATAAGGTGAAAGTCCTAGTATGGGATCTGTACCATTTTGAAGATCTGGATTCATCGGATCGCTTAAACAGCGCGCGCGACCAATTGTGTTTCATCAGCTATCCGTACTTTCCTTTTCATGAAGCCGAATATATCGCAAATGCACCTACCCGTGTGTATCAAGATCGGGTAGGTTCCTCTCATATCCAAAGCGTGCGAGACGCCCTTCTCGAACACCTCAGTGCCTTTCACATAGACTGGCGTCGGAGACGAGTAGATGTAGTAGGAAGTACACAGCCTACTCCCCGGGATGTGGCACATATATTTTTGTTCGTGTTTGGAATCACGTTTATACAGCTAGGCAGCGTACGATTTCAACATCAGCTCCGCAAAGACGGCCTGAGACTCGTTTCGACGCACGATCTCAAGGAAACCGCTTATGAACAATTAGACAATTGCGCGACAAAAATCGGCCAATACAATGGCGTACGTTTACCTAAACTTACTGGTTAACGTATTCTGGTGGTTTCGATTCGGTTCTCTTACCATCCAGAATTTTGGAATGGAGGACCTACTGTGGAACTGTGGCTATAAAGGGAGGGGCAAATGCTTGTCGGCGGTAGTAACTAATACGTACCTGAAAGCGATGTGAGCGTGTTGGGCTTGGTTGACACTGGTTTAGAAGTAAGCGATATGAGGAAGTTGGAGGCTGAAGGTTAGGGGTTGGGGCTCTCTTGGGCTCTATTATCAGAACTAATAATAAATACATCCTGTGTATTGATTATATAACAAAGAAAAACTGCGAGGAGTATCGCTTCAATAGAGATTAGAAATGCATTGGTGTATCAGGCGGAAAATTGTCAACTATTATAAGAGGCTAAGAGGAAGTACTTAATTGCTATACTCGTTAATAAAGAATTTGTGTGTTCGAACTAGAAACCGCATTAAGAATCAACCACCGATACGGCTAACTGCGGGTTTCGAACGCAAAGAGTTGAGTCAGGTCGGCGCATAATACTTTTAGGGTAAGCCGTGAGTAGAATATGAATACATGGCCTTGATATACGGGACTTAGGTAATATATTTCTATCATTATCATAATAACTCGGGTAATATCTATTGGCTTTCCCTGGTGGAATTTACTTTAATAAAGAATGGCTGGTAATCGGGGACATACGGTTTCTGGACTGGGACCTATTTCATATGACCCTGAGATTCATTACGAAGGAAACGCTTTACTAAGGTATTAAAAAACACTTGCTTTCAATATAATATAAACAGGTTATCTGAAATATTTCGGACCATCTAAGCACTGTGCCCGAAGAGCGCGATGAGGTGCGTCGTATCAGGGCTAGCACGTATTGGTATATTCATGGACTGGATGTCATAGATGGAGTCGTAAGGATTAACAAGCTACTGTCTCTTCGTAGCCTAATATTAAAATTATTACAGTGAGAGGCTTTCAGGGTAGCATAACTAATTAGTCTACCTAAGAGAGAATGGCTTTCGGAGTTGACATTTACGTTGTTAACAATAATTAAGTCCCTACCTTACTTTCAACTCCACTTGCTATCCTACTTATTGACGTCTTCAAGCACTATTACTTTAAGAGTATATGAATGCTTATCCTGTGCAACGCCAAGTGTGGGAGCATCCGATGGAAATAGGTCCGAAGGACTACACGACCGTAACCCAGTTGAATATCGCGAAAAGCGGCTTTTGCTCAGGCGAGGTTACATGCTTTTTGACGCATGTCGGTACGGCACAGTACCTATATATGGAAACTCAAGATAACGACAACTTTCCTTACCTTTGAAGATATTTTCTACGTAAACGCAACAGGAGTCCTTCTAGTGCAGAACTCTTATACAGTCTAAAGAAAATAAGGGTTCTCGGAAGTTCCTAATACGTACAAGTTCGTCGAGTCGGCAAATCCATATTTGTACAACACCCCCAAGTCTATAATAGAGTGATAAAGAGTTTCGGTTGCACTATCCGCCGAGCCGGGTCCAAAACGGCCCTTCGCCTGATGCCAAGGTAATAGCTGAACTGTGACAGGCTGAGAGCTTTGCATGGCAGCCCTGCCCATGGGGTTATGGGGGGTATTGCGGATGTCGTGTGGGATATTGCGGGGGGCCATCTTACTGTTCCGGGCCTTTTCTCGAACGACCTCGACCATGGAGAAATGGAACGTGGCGATGGAACCTAGTTGGCGAATCGGAGTCTATCTGTCTGACCACAAGTTATGAAATTCCGGGGTCTCCATTTGCTGTGCCCTTCGGTTGGTACTTTACCAGAGGGTCTGGAAATCAGGCTTGGCGGCTAAATAGAAAAATGGCTATAGCTACTCGCGACCTCTCGTGATTTGCGCGCAATCTAGGTATAAGCTGATATTGCCTTATTAACCGCCGAATCCTACTGGAACAATCGGTCCGAGTTAAAAGCCTTTAGTTATATATGAGCGAGTACACCACCATGGCCCGACTCCGTAGGATAGACAGCACTGGAGTTCAGAGACCGGAACTTGTCTCATCGGACTTTGTCTCTCTTCGCGAAAATTAACCCCGATCAATTATTTTCGGTTCGTGAGAACAGTTCGACAAGATGGTTGGCGGCGGCGTTCAGACGGACAATATCGTCCATCGCATGGCGATGGAGGATACTGTCCCATGGCACAAGAAGAGGAATTTGCGCTACCTGTACTTCATGTTGTTTCCGTGTTTGATGGGAATCGAAATGACCTCCGGATTCGATTCACAAATCATTAACGCCGTCCAGCTAGTTCCCGCGTGGAGTAACTGTAAGTTTCAGGCAAGCAAAGCCAGAGCGGTCAGGAACGGGAGCTAATCACGGACGGATTGTAGATTTCGGACATCCAACGGGTGGTTACAAGGGCATCTTGGCCTCGGCATTACCGCTCGGCTCCGTCATCGGTCTTCCTTTCATCCCGCTCCTCAACGATAACCTAGGTCGACGATGGTGTGTGATGTTTGGTAGTGTAGTAATGATCATCGGGTCTTTGATCCAGGGGTTCTCTGTCAACGGTACGTGAAAAAGTGACACGGGACTGCTATAGTTCCCTCGAACTGACCATGATTGAAGGCGCAATGTATATTGTCTCTCGGCTTATCATTGGGTTCGGACTTCCCTATGCTATTGTTGCAGGATCAAGTTTGATCGGAGAACTTGCGTATCCTAAAGAGCGTGCTATTCTGACATCCCTGTTCAACGCGGCCTACTTCGTCGGTGCTATCGTGGCTTCGTCTATAACCTATGGAACTCAGCAAATCCCGTCGGACTGGTAAGTCTATTGTTATGAATTCCTACTATCGTGTGTTAAGTCTAACAAACTTTTCCTATTAGGTCCTGGAGGTAATCGATACCCTGATATTATATTAGACTACCGACTGTTCTAACGCGTATATACTAGAGTTCCTTCCCTTCTTCAAATGTCGCCCTCTATATTACAAGTCGCCTTGATTCTGTAAGAGTTTTGTAGCTTATTTGCCGCGGTCTTCCTTACTAACCTCTCTCAGGTTCATACCCGAAAGTCCTCGATTCTTGATTAGCAAGGAGCGATATGAGGAAGCCTTCAAAATCCTAGTTACATACCATGCCGAGGGTGACGAGAATTCGGAGTTCGCCAAGGCAGAAATGGCCGAGATTAAAACTACTATTGACATTGAGATGGAACATTCGAAGCGCTCCTGGATGGACATGTTCAGCACAGCAGGAAACCGAAGACGTGTGGTTATAGGTTCGCTCGTAGGAGTTATGTCGCAACTTTCCGGAAATGTGGTTATCTCCTACTACTTGGGCGATATCCTTAACCTGATCGGCTTCACGGACCCTAGCTTCCAGGCCAAATACAATATCGGGAACCAGGTCTGGGGTTTAGTCTGTGCCGTACTTACCGCACTTTTGGTAATGAGATTCCGCCGGCGAACAATGTACTTGACGTCCATCATTGGAATCTTGGTGATCTATGTAGCATGGACTATCTCCGCGGCAGAGGCTATCGTGGGAGGTTCAAAAGCTGCGGGTAAACTCTGCTTGTTCTGGATCTACGTATACCAACCAGCCTATAACATTGGTTTCAATGCTCTGACATACAGTAAGTACTAAGATTTCCATATGAGAAATATTTGCTAATCATGACCTTCTAGCGTACCTTATCGAGATTTTCCCGTATGCCATGAGAGCTCGTGGAATTTCAATCTTCCAGTTCTTCGGGAAAGCCTCCCAGGTAAGATTCACGAGAATATGCTTTTATTTATACCAATCCCGCTAACTCGAACGCAGTTCTTCGGCACCAACGTGAACCCTGTTGGTTTGGACCCAATTACCGGCATTGGCTGGAAGTTCTTAATCGTGTACTGCTGTTGGATTACCGTCGAGGCCATTCTCATTTATTTCCTCTGGCCCGAGACTTCGGGCCGTACTCTAGAAGAGCTTGCCTTCTGTAAGACTACCCTAAGTTTCCTTGACTGGGACCATATGCTAATCTTGAAAACAGTGTTCGAAGACGACGAGCGTGCTCACGCCGCGACGGAAGCCGTCGAGAAGCAAATCCATCATGAGGAAGTCAACCACCACGAGGAGGTGGACGTATCCAAAACGGCTAGCAAAGACCAAGTTTAAAACACTAAATATTACCTCTAGTATTATAGCTCACTTGGTCCTAACTTCTTTCACCAAGGAAGGTTCTAGTCTTTCCATTGGTTGAAGCATTGCCTAAGCGGCTTCAAATATTATCTTAAATTAAGGTATATCGAGTGGCCCCTTTCGGGGACTATAACTTGAATACATATTAGAGAGATACGTATAGTGCCAAAGCCCTTAGTTAATTGTGAATGAGTACATCTTTCTTGATTCTTGATTGAGATCTGAACCCCACATCTTATGAATACCATCTCTTAGTATATATTCTTGTTGCTAATCAGTTCTCTCTCGGTTACTATATTAGGCCATTGCTAAAATTATTAACTCAATCCCTGAACTTTTATGAATGCTTTACGATCTTTTATCTCGGTGTCTTTATTTAATCGTATAATAAGACGTTAGAGAGACTATTGTGGAAATAAAAATAACATCGGGGCCTCAAGTTAGTCGTACTCTTCTCAATAGTTGGTACTTTAGGTAACAATACCTATAGCACACTAGTATAAAAAGGGTGTATAAAAAGGGGGCTTGTGGTGGTAAAGGAGAAAATCTATTGGCTGATATCCGAGTGTGATTCGTATATTTCGCGGACCAATAATCGTCCATTGAAGCCCTTATTGCACGGCGACGGTCCGGAATTATATTGTTGAGTAATTGCCCCGCGCCTCCATAAGGCTCTGAGCCGCATGGCGCTCGCAGTAAGATAATAGGTCATTCTTACCTCTTCGTGTTATGTATGTAGAGATAGGTAGTACATAGAAGCCGGATGCATGAGCCTGCGTGGTATTACCAGAAAACCAAACTTCTTAGAAATATGGTTGAACGCCACTATCAGACCACGGCTACATAATTGATATCCAATAGAATCGGTCGACTACCTAGAATACTCATGCTAGTTCTATGGAGATAATCCCGTTATGGTCTGTCAGTCTGTTGAGAGCTAGTTAAGGGGAGATAAGGGGGTACTTCTGGCTTCAAGCGTGAAGGTGCATGGATGACACCGGAGCTCGCTCCGTAGAAACTGGGAAAGGATATCGGCTCGCACTCAGGAATTGCGACTGATGACATTATATGACGATGTCATTGTGAATAATTGTATTGCAAGGATAATATTCGGATTCAAGTAATATTACGCCAAACAACGTAGTGATAGTGCAATTCAATTAACCGCTGCATCGTGGCGTTTCGTATGATCGGAGTCCGAGGCCCTGTTTTCAGAGACGTCCTTCTGTCAACAGCATGATGTATTCATAAGATTACTTTATAGTAACTAAATGTACAGTAATACCAGGAGTAGTGATGATATTGCGACGAATGAATACTACTCACCATGAAGTTGACGTATTGTATGAGAAGAGCACCGATGAGTATATGAAGTGCTAGGCCGGCCCTGTAAACGATTAGTCGAGACATAGATCCGAAGCCAACCATGATTCATACCTCTTCTTCAGACTCAGACTCCGGACCGACCCTCTATCGACCCTCTGGCAAGCTCGCCGGGAAGAAAGCCATCATCGTAGGGAACGACTCAGGGATCGGTCGGGCCGTAGCGATCCTCTTCGCGTTGGAAGGCGCTCGAGTAGTTATCAGTTACCCCCCCGAAGAAGAAGAGGATGCACAGAACACCAAGGCGCAGGTGGAGAAGGACGAGGGTGAGATCCATCTCATCGCTAGTGATCTAACCCAAGCCGCGAACTGTACCTCCTTAGTGAATCGTGCCGTGACGGTCTTGGGCGGTATCGACATCTTGGTCAATAATGCGGCTACAAGGAATGAGACAGGAGACATCGATGATATTACCGAGTAAGCTGTGCTTGACCGGATCAGTTTCCAATGTACCTATTAGCTAACATCAATATAGAGACCAGTGGTCGGCGACTTCGCGCACCAACGTCGATCCTCTTTTCCATGTCACCAAGGCCGTTTTGCCACACCTATCTAGCGGTGCGGCCATCATCAACAGCGCATCGGTGGACACTTACATCGGCACCCCTAGCCGCGTAGACTATGCTGCCAGCAAGGGGGCCGTCATCGCGTTTACCCGAGCGCTGTCTAACCAACTGGTGAAGAAGGGGATCCGGGTTAACGCCGTAGCTATCGGTCCCGTCTGGCCTCCTCTCGTCGCCACGGGAGTAAGCGAGCAAGGTCAAGAGGGGCAAGGTCTCGGGAACTCGACACCGATGGAGCGGCTCGGACAGCCCAGTGAGATTGCGACAAGCTACGTGTTTCTCGCGGGGAGCGAGAGCACGTTCATGAGCGGCCAAACATGTACGTGACACCGAGAGTCCTCTTCTCCATCTCACGAGATTTGCTTAAAAACTACGCCTATGCGCTTCGAAGAGACAATTGCTAACTCATTGTAGTACACCCCAATGGAGGTATTGTCATGAACGGCTGAAAGGGGGTATTTGTACGAACTTCAACATCGGAATTTGGATATATATAGTGCGTGGAGGGGTCCATTCTCTCGATAATGGCTATTATCATCACTAATGCTCGTTTGGAATGATATAGGGTCTCGGAGAATGGAAGATGATTCGGCATTTTGGTATCTATACAATAATATTTAGCATGCCACAACATTTGCAATCTCCATAGGCGAACTATCCTTTCGTCAATCTCGTAGGTCATTAATCGTCATCGTTACACGTGGCCAAACTTGTCATAGTATACAAGTTTCACGAGCGGCAGTATAAGATAGTCGCTCGTGTGGTCCCTCTGCCATATCCCTGCTCTGAACCCCTTCTTCGCGTCCTCTAACAAATCTCTTCGCGGTCTGCATCAGATAATCGGTGATGGGCTCGTAGCCGCAGCTTCCATGGAGCAGGAGTTCGTTCTTTAGGTTGATCATCTCCAACTCGAGGGAAGCTTTGCGCGCGATGAGGTAGTTGTGCTGCTCGCTTATAACTCGTGCCCTTTCCTGCAGCTCCGAATTTGCCAATTTCTGTTTCTTTCGGCATTTCGTGGCAGCCATACGATTTCGCTCACGTTTCTCGATTCCAGACTCATCGCTAGTCAGTTTATTACTTGATCGCGATGACCGGCGGCTATGCGATCTGATTTGGTTTATAGTATCTCTTTTGAAGACCATATCGTCCTCGTGCTTTTTGTTGTTGTTTCTGAATTGTGACCTCTGGATTGTATCATTGCGATATTCTCGTGCCGACCCTATTTGCTGATAGTCGAGGTCCATGGGCAGTGTCACGTATTTGGTTATATTGGGACCAACAACACTGTAATCTATATCTGCAGGGCTATCTTGCCCGATGTGCCGGTCATCCATGTTGGATGTTTTCTGGAACCCCAGCGAGCCGTCTATGAATTCCATCGGCAGTTGTGGTGCGTGGAAAGACAATATAGAGACGCAGTCACGCATAGGAGACGAGAAGGCTGACAAGTCCATTCGTAGTTGGACTAACGATTTTGGGTCTACATACAATTCGGACGAGAGATCCATCCTAATAAATACTGGTTGTATCCCGGTGTGTGAGGTTGACCCCGGTACGTAGAGTGGCGGAAAGGTAGGGAATACAAAAGATAGATCAAACAATAAAACACGTTGATCTACATATGCAAAGAAGGGATTGACATTTATTGCCTATCTTGTTTGGATATTTCTATTGGAAACAAATGCCGCAAATGAGTAATACCTAACTGTTCGTAAACAGGGGTGAAATTTGTGATCTGGTTTCTTAAGGGAAGTTATACCGAAACCAACTATGCAAGATGGCGTAAAACATAACCATTCGCGTCCACATACAGCTACATTATCCCCTTAACTGGCATAAGACATCACCTCCACTATTTTCAGTATTAGTACACTAAGGTTGGCTAAGGAAGATAAAGGAAGATAAACTGGTTATACGTTATTAGATTAGCCAATCATATTTATTATAGAGGCATATTGCAAGGTCTTTTCATTTCATGTCAATGAGTCGCGTTGAACCTTACGTATTCTACCGATTACCAGGGGGGTGATGTCTTATGCTAGTTAAGGGGATGATGCCTGAACCTTTAGGGTACCGCCATTCCAGGTCCCCGGCTGATTTATCGATTGGATGGTGAATCTAACATGCCTTAAACTTTCGTTATAAGTCTCGCGTGCCTTGATATCGAGATTCTACCTTGAAGAACTTTTTGTTGGTGTACGTATGTAGGTCTCGGGTTCCGTATATCAAACGTATGTCCAAGCGGTAGTAGTGAGATAGCATATGTAGAGTTCTCTGTCCGGAACACTGTCCGAAGCGGGGTTGACCAATCTTATCCCTACTAGCGACGTAGGGTAAAGCGAAGATAAAATGCCTACGGCCACGTCGCGACAAGGCAAAGAAAAGCTGACCTGATATTGTTTCCATGTGAAATACTGATGTCACTGATCGCTGATCTGGGTTCTGTCTGTTATATCCCACCCACGTAATTGGCAGATCCTGCGAACGTATGTTCGCTTAGAAGGGCCTCCTATATCTGAAGGCTGGACAACATCGACGTTCCTTCAGGCACAGCGAATTATACAGGCATTTAGATTGATGTCACGACGGAAATAGGTTTATCTCGGGTATCTTATCTGCGTTCGTGGCCAAAGTGTCTCAACTAACATGTCCTTATAGGTATTTCATATTCGATTGTCGATCCACACTATATTCTGCGATAGCAACTTTCTTACGGAGGCTTGACAGTAGTGTCGTATTGATTTGGGAGGCGAGAAATATTACAAATCTGCTCCTTCGTACGCTATGAGGCATGTATGTGTTACTACCCTTTCTGTAATTGAAGTTAAGTATGGAGGACGAGGATGCCTTTGACAGTGAGCTTCTGATCTTTAGATGATATCAACTTTTACGCGCTTATTGATGTGAATTCCCACATTACCAAGATAAATCGAGAAGGAATCGAATTATACCACCTCCTAGCCTTGTATCTTAAACGATATACCGAAAGGAGAAGATACTAGGCCCCTTCCCATACGAACGGCCGATTCGTCGCCTATCGTTTGTACGGGTCAAGTCTTGGCTTGGCAAATTCTCCGTGTCCAGAATCTCCTTCTAGTTACTTCTCAGCGCACGGTAGTATGAAGGGATCCACAGAAAGCAGACACCTGGCTTCGTTCTTATCATATTAGTTGAATATTATTGGCAAACGGTATATCGCAAAATAGCAACAAATCTGTTCATGGTAAGTGTCAATCCAAACTTTAGCTGGCGATTACGGTCACTTACGGGGTTTAAATAGGAAGGAAGTTTTAATTTACTTCCTTTTACACCGAGTAATGATAAGCCTTTCTCATAAACGAAGGGCTTTTTTTTTCACCTTGCAAAATCCTTGAGGGAGGAAAGGTTGAGCTTCCTCCGTAAATCTTGTCACTTATGATACTGGAAAAACGGTCACCTGATGGTCCGCAATTAAAATACATTATACCTAATACATGCAACGTCATTGTTTGTTATGGTCGTATTTCACCTAGGCTTATTGTCAATACCCCTGTCGTACATACCTGTGAGATGTACCTTAGTACATCTCAACACGTGACTGCTCGTCACGTGTCATTCAGACATTCAGATTCATCTTGAGTGTTTGTAAAAAAAAAATAATAATGTTTCATTTTTTTATTAGTTAGTTCAATAGATCAATTTATCTAACAATACCTAAGCTCTTTTCATTGTAACATGGCCTAGGTAGGTACTTACCTAACTTATCGTGACAAAATACTTGCCGGTGATGTTGGGATGTTAGGTACGTGCTAGCTGTCATGTCGTTATGTAGCGACATTACGAAGGTATCCTCCCACATTGTATTTTTATTCCTTTTTATTTACGTGTTCATTTTCCAATCATTGACCATAGTAGGAAAATTACCTATTGTTCTCACGAAAGCATTATCCCATCACTTTGTACCTTACCCCTCGATCGGATTTTTACGACGATTGATAGCTGGTGATGAGTTATGTTAAATATGTACTCTGAATTAAAAATAATTTATACATACCTACTTACTTACCTAAGTAATAAATACAGGCAGAGCATTTTAAAGTCTTATAGTCATAAGGTCACCCACCGCATTATATTGGCTAAAGACGAATATGTATAATATAATATTCCCAGGTTTTAAATCACATTTATGTTCGAACATAAAATTTTAACTTATTTTAACTATAATCATGGAAGAAATTTTGCAGAGTTGAAAAAGCGTTTTGGCTCGACCCAACTCATTTTTGACCTTATTGCCGTAACACTTGTACTTGTAAAAAGGTCTATCTTAAGATGATTCGTAAATATCGTAGGCAAAAAGATTGTATTTTTCAACAGGAAGCAACCCCCCGGGCTGCACAATAGCCCGAGTTTACGTAACAACCCTTACGTAATCGCCTGGCTATACCATAGCCCCGAAGTTATCCCGGCCACATTTTCTTAGGCCCCGGGTTCGATTCTTTAACCTCGCACCTTTATTTATTTTTTAATTAACGCATGACTTAACAGGCAAAGTCAGCGGCGTTTCGCGCCGCCGCCTTTGCCTCTATCGAAAGCGAAAGCGAAAGCGAAAGCGAAAGTGTAAGCGAAAGTTTATCATTTTTATTTTTGGTGGCCTATCGCCAGATCATGTGTTTGAGTCACGTGCGGCTACGTGGTCACGTGGTGTTATCTTATCAAAGGACCCACATCCAAGTGATGCACCCAATCAGAGCGATTTTAACCTTCGGAGTTGGTTTTCGACGAAAATGCCAAGCCATGCCCCATATATACAGGTCGTGCACCCAATTAAATCGCTTAAAATATGGTGCACGTGCCAGATACTACCCATTGAGTTACTTTCCTATTTGGGCCATGGAAAAAATTCGACACAATAACCCCTCGTAAACTCGGGCATATTAACTTTTATATATTTCATTAGTACTGCTACAATTTTTTCAACCAATCAAATACTTAAAATCGCCCCGCAGTTTGCGACTTTTTCCTTTGCCATTCTATCGCACAAGGTCTGTAAAAGGTGCAAATGGTATAGAAATGTCATGCAAAACGCGCTTTATCCAACGATATTAATTATTAAAACTTTTATCCAAAGGTAAAGCAATTCAATTGATTCTACAAAAGATTCATCGGACGTGCGCTGGTGTGTGGCTAGCCAATCAGAGGCCAGACTTATATGTGGCGTATGTAAAAGGCACTCTTGAAGCTAGGCACTCCCCGTAAGCGCTTGCGCGAACGGGTAACGCAGCTAGTTTACAACTACAAATAGTTAATCTCGCGGTCACTGAGGTACCTAATATAATATAATCGATTTCTCACTGGCTTGGTCATATCGCGATACCTAACGTCGTCTTATCAAGTACATGAAAAGGGGCGCACGTTACCACCCAAAAAGACGTGTCGCACGATCAGCCTCTACTTAGATGTCTTACCATTTGGGGATGAAGAAAAGGCTCGAAAGTTAGAGGTGAAATTCTTTCATAATGGCTGAACATAGTGATGTTAGGATCGAGCTCCTGCGATTAGTTGTGACACAGTCACGTGACACGGGGACATGTGAGCCCATGGAGGTGGAATATTATTGACTGCCTGACTGTATGCTGGTATAGGATTGGAGGAATTGAAGTACTATAATTAGAAGAAGGTAGGTTTAGTGCTTTGGGAAGATTGAACACATTTATATTGACAGACGAGCGCCCCTTACTATCCTGAATTAATCTTAAATATGGGATGAAAGGTGATGATATCTGTGAGAAAATGTAACTGGAACTGAAGAGAGTACTGCGAAAACACGAAGTATAACTCAACAAGTTGGTTAGGTAGAAAATATTATCAGATAGGGAACGTCTTGGTCATTCTATTCCACCCCGCGTCCGGCTTGTACCATGTCAACTTTCTTGCTGTTCTGACATCTTGTATACTATGTAAACAGTACCATTGGGAATTATTATTTGGTATTAATTGAAATTGGAGATGGCACCTCTCGACCTCTAATGGTACTGTGGGTAGTCCCCCAAGATTCGGTCGCACGCGGTGTGCGGTCAAAGTTTTGCATGGAGTATCCTGAAAAGCCGGAGTGGTAACTCCTCATAGTAACACGACTCCAAAATAGGCGGCGGTATTCGCGGTCCTTTTCTGAGGGGGAAATTAAGAAGCGGTATGATGGTAACTGACTAATAAGCACAGATACCAGCAGTTCAAGATAGCTGTAGAGGTTGGTGAGGTGACTGTCCAACTGGTGTAATTTTACGGATCGCACTGTCTCAAATGCAATTGTAATCATTGCCAGGCTGCAAATGGCAGATAGAGCAAGCTTCTGCTTCGTGCCCATATTCAAGCGCCAAATCACAGGCATCGGAAGCGCAATCACTAGAAATATCAGCAAGAGGTAGTTTTGTTCGGCTCAAAGCCTCATAATATCATGGCTCTAGGAACTAACCAACAATATCAGAGGTGACATTGAAGAAATAATCGACCCATACTAGCCTCGACTGAAGCAATGCAACATAGGGCGTTATACACTCCTCTTGTGGGTAGTTCAGTTAGTACAAAGAGTTTCAAACAGAATAGATTTGTGCAGTTGAACGAACCGTAAGAGAATAGATTAATTGCGTCACCACACTGGCCGTACACACCAATAAGGCAAGTCCCATAACAAAGCACGATGTAAATCAGACTCCATGACCAGACACGATTGTACTTGTTGCGAGGACAAAAAGCAATTTTATAAAGAAACATGAAGGAAAGCTTAACACAAAAAAGCGATGTCCAGAAGCACGTCTCGGAGGCTACATCCCATTTGCGTAGCCTAATGGCCATGTTTTCGAGTTCGGACTCAGGGGGTGCTGGAGACTCGCCTATCAAAATCGAAGAATATTGATAACTCAGTGGGAGCTCAACTGTCGCGATAATCATAACAAGCATCATCAAGAGCCAAGATATGGCCCCGAACATGTCATCCAAGTGGAAACTCTTCAGTACAATACTTCGGATGAGTAAGCGGCCGGCAAGCAACACGGTCGATACGCTGGCCAGCGTCCAGATAACCACCTATAGGCAAATGTTAGACGTATAAGTACCTATATACTTGTTGTATTCATTTATATAGTGAATTGCAGCCTTTCATATGATATTCCAAGGATTACGTACCAAAAGACCCTCAGACGAAATGCCTTGGCCAGCCTCAGACATATTTTATGAGTGAATGTTGTAAAATGTGAATATAGAAAGGCGAGGTTGGCAATACCGGATATCAAAAGACTTCTTTGTGGCCTTGGATTAGTAACATAATATATGCCAAAGGGAAATCTTGTGTTTAAGCCTCTATGAGTAGATTCTTTTGTCGATCACTCATTTCATCCATATTGTTAGAGACAGACAGTCACACGAGGTATTTATAGAAATAGCGCCACTCGGATGATATAGATGCCTATACTGGTTGGTTGGTTGGTATATTTAACGCCAGGGAGAGGGGGAAGGACCAGCCCTCGCAGACCTCCCTAGGGGTATGCGGCGTGCAGAGCTATCTAAAAACTAATATACAAAATATCTATCTATATACATACTGTGTGTTGGTCTTTTAATATCCTGCAAATCTAACCTTAAAAGGCACACATGATGATGTTCCAGCCGCTCCCGTTGGCTCCTCCGGGTGAGCTCGTGTTCGGTGCAAAGTTCGGGGGTCGCCTACTGAGGCGCCGTTGGTTTGCTTAGATGCCTATACTGGTGAATTTGGTACAGGATAGTTAACCGGCCAACATTTGAGAATTATATCCACTCTGGGCACCTGGTGTTGCAGCTTGAAGCCTATATTGTCTGTTGGTACCCGGTAGGATCCGAGGTAGTAGCGCTTTTTATTGAGACATTGACGCCTCATATTCTCTTATCACTCTTGGGGTTGTACTACATTTTAGTTATTATTCGTAGCGGATAGGCACCGCAGATAAGCATGCTCATTATGATGCAAGGGATGATATATAGATAGTCCCGTATCCGGAATCTGATAATATATGCCAATCAAGCTAGGTACTGTAGTGACGTGGAGATAATTCCTATCATTTAATAACGTGGTATTACTCACACGAGACTGCGTTCATTCCCTTTTGTTTATACAACTTTATCATTTTTCTTTGCCCCCAGCACCCAAATCCTTGATCATTAGTCTTTTTAGCTACCTGTACACCTGTGTGGCTTGAACGTCGTTTCCTATAGCGATTACACGGAAACAATGGCGCATCATCCTTCTCACGTTGGAGAAGGCCCTATCCAGACAGTTGACATTTCCCCTCTTCTTACTGAGGCTAGCGATTCCCTCGCTGATTTGGAACTTCTCAGAGCTGGGCAGGCTCTTGTCAGGGCTCTCCATACTCTAGGGTTTGTCAAAGTCACAGGTCATGGAATTGAAAAACATGAAATTGAGACTGCTCTTGCTTGGTCCAAGAAGCTTTTCGATCTGCCGTATGAAGACAAGATGAAAGCCCCCCACCCCCCTGGAAACATGCCCCACCGAGGCTACTCAGGAATCGGCCGAGAGAAGGTTTATTCCCCAGCAGATGTAGAGGCCAATGCAGCGGCCGGCAACCTTGCCCAAGAATTGCGAAAGATCTCTGATTTCAAGGTATAGAGTCCAACCTCACCCTTGTCCTACCCCCCTTTACCTAACCGGGCGTTTCGTTCCCCGTCGGATGCTGACCAAGTACCAGGAGAGCTATGAGATAGGAAGTGAGGACGATCCCGTGCAGCAGAATATATGGTTACCCGATGATATACTCCCCGACTTCAGGCGTCGTATGACAGACCTCTACAAGAGGCTGTCCGGTGTAAGCGAGGTCTTGCTTCAGGCTATTGGTGTTGGCTTAGGCCTTAACGATGAAGAACGTACCGCCCTTGATAGGTTGATTTCGTACCGCCATTGCCAATTGCGCCTATTGCATTACCCTGCTGTTAGCAAAGACAAGTTACAGAATGACCTAATAGCACGCCTACCACCCCATACAGACTGGGGGTAAGCTTTTCGAATATACAACCTTAGCGCGACTAGATATATGCTAATGTCAACACCTATCATAGAACATTCACGATCCTTTTTCAAGACGGTGGCGGGGGTTTAGAGCTAAAGCGCCCCGGATCACAAGAGTTCCTTCATGCAGAACCTGAAGACGGAACATTTATATTGAATATTGGTGACATGCTCCAACGCTTTACTAATGGTGGGTAATATATTGGTTCCTAACCCTCCATCAGTCGCTTAATATATGGCTAATATACCCCAATATAGACTATTTTATCTCTGCCCTGCATCGAGTATCAGTTCCCAAGGCCGATAAAGTACCAGAGACGGGTATCCCCGCTCGCTATTCCATTCCCTTCTTTACTGCTCCTGACTTCACTCACGTGGTAGAAACCCTACCACGCTTCGTTACAACTGAAAATCCCAACAAGTATGGGCCAGTCAGGTTTGATGAATACGGTTCAGTCGTTAGCAAATATCAGTACGAACGAGACAACTCGTAAATAAATGTGCGAGTGGCGCAGGAAGGATAATCATATTTTCTTCACTACGAGTACCTAAATTACTGTCAAGTGTACTACATACTGAGATATCTTCTTCCCCACGCAGCGAACAACTTGCTAGCATTAACCCAACCTTCTATTACCCTTGTGCACATCCCGTTTAATCCGACTCGTCTATACTAGAGATGTCCTCTTCGTCAGGAATACTCCAAAGAGCGTTTGTAGGCACCGCAATGAAGCCAGCCTCGGTAACCTCTCGACTAACCAAAGGACACGTTAGGGTTATAATTATTAGGTATCTTTAGTAATAGGTCTAGTAGATCTTACTCGACATCAGGTACTCGCTTCACCATGCTGAGGATCCCTAATAAGTTGATTAGTAGACTGCTCCAAGTAATCATATCTACCTACTTATAAAATGCATACTTCCTAAAGGTGCAGCCATAGCAGTAGAGCTCAGAGCAAGCACGATAAAAATAGGCTTCATGTTGGTAACCAAAGTTACGTAATGGGCGGAATTGTTGATAATGGATTGGCCTTATAGAGGACTTTTGATAGTTAATGTGAAAGTGAATCATATGAGATCAAGGCCAACGCTAGATTGACAGCAGTGCCTAGGTATATACACATCCAGGATGCTTGTTGAGCGGAAGACTATGATCTGCGTCGGGACAGATAATTTACCGGTCAGAAACGCCCCTTCCGAGACAATCCTATTATCGTATGACCGCACTTGAGAAGGAGAAGGATGTTTCTTGAATGAGTAATTAACAGATTCCTTAGTCTGTTCGCTAGTATTACAGGCCCTCTAACATAGCTGCAAGCTTCCATGATGAGACAACCACAGTTTGTGATACCTATCGTCCTACGTAGAAACATGCAGACCAATCAAAAGGTATCGAAGGATTGTGCCTACATCCGATCATATTGAAGTAGGTTATCAAAGTGTTGAATTCATTAAGGGGGGTTTGTCTGGCTTCTCGTGCTTCTTTTCTCTTCTCTCTATCTCCCACGAACCATGCTCCCACGGACTATGATGGGCTGCTACAAAACTAACGAAGAAATTTCTCTAGAGTCCGAGAAGTCGATATACGACAGTGACTCGGGAAGTGCGCAAGGTCTAGTACCATTTAGGCTCAGAAGATATGATTCGGTACATCGTATCATTAATTATGTCCTTACTGCTACTCTGCTTTGTTCCATCGTCGGTGTCTGGCTATACGGCGCTGCTGAGAAACAGTCATGCGACCTTGACATCGAAAGCTATTATTATTATTGTATGTGTTCTTTCTAACACGTAGATATGTTTTCTCTCTATCATTGCTCACCCAGACGTCCCATAGCCCCTGCTCTTGGGGAGACAAACCCCGGCTCTAGAGTCACTCAGTTTAATCACACTAAATGGTCGCCTTTCAGCCCGAGCAGTCTGACTCCTCTTGAATACGTCGACAGTAACTGGACGGCCATATTGCGCGGTAAGTTGAATTCTATCCTAATGGCGAATGGGTATTACTGTCGCTGACGCGATGGGAGTGTTAGTGGGCATGATGGGCCTCAGTGAGGAAGAGCTACGCCGAGCAGGAGGCTCGCCGGACTCTATGCGTTTGCCACCAGAGAGCGGTGGTGGGTATATGGTATACCTTGCCAGCCACCATTACCTTCACTGCCTATATATACTCCATCAAAGTTTGCACCCGGATTATTACCAAACGCGCAGCGTAGTGTGGAATCAGAGCGCCGAGAGGCGGGTTTCACATTGGGACCACTGTGTCGAGACGTTACGTCAATATGTAACGTGCAACGCAGATACTACCGTCTTGACTCACAGTTGGTTCGAAGACCTTGAAAGTCCAATTTCCGTTGCTGAGAATCCGCGCCGATGTGCTGATTGGGATGCTCACTTTCGCTGGCAGCTTGACCGTCAAGTCCCTGCACCTTATCAACCATTTTCCAAACCTCCTGACGCCGTGGAACTTCCTTCATTGCCCATGTCACCGCCTTTGGGATATATGTCAATGTATTCTTCAGGATAGATGCCTAGAGAGAGAGGGAGAGAGAGGGAGAGAGAAGGAGGATGTGTACTATCATACCAAAGGACACTCGTTTAGTCTCATTACGACTGTAATGCGAAGCAGATTACTTGCACGCGACTACTCCTCGATACTTCATACTAATAGGAAGACGTGACAGACAGACAAGGCCATAAGAGACAATTTCTATCTCGAAATCCCTCTTGGATATAGATATATGTAGTAGTGATAAGTGGTTTAGGTTACCTACATAATAGATCTATATAATACCGAAAATCTTAGCCAACGTGATGTTGTCTGCGAAGACATTTAGTTAAACTATTTAAATAGGGGCTTGGTCAACATGTTGACGTGGGATCCTGGATAAATTATTCTCATTACCTTAGCTTGAGGAGTATACAATTGTCTTGATAACTTATGATATGATATTATTACAAAATATTACTGCTTGCATGAGCATAATTCTTCTTATCTAAGATCAACATGCTCTATAGTCTCATTGCGAATGCATAGTAATTGAAACATCCTATCTCGGGGGGTATCATACGCATTAAGCCTAGGAATTATATTAAATTACTGCCTAGACTTCGGTATGACACTTTGAGCATAGCAACGTCACAAATAACTAAGCTGAGACCCCAGAAATGATACAATATCTACACAGCCCCGATAGTCTGCTCAAAGTTGGAGCTGCGGGGAATTACCTAGTGTATCGGTTGTCGTTCTAAGTGAAAGATAATTTGTTGATCGGACGGCTATCGAGCACGTCAGGCCGGTTATATATGTCACAATCCCCCACATAAAGCAGCATCGCCCCCAGTATCGCGAATTCGAGATGCGCCTCGCCAGTCACGACATCTCTATACTATCTTGCATGTAAATGCCTTATCTGATCAAAGGTATTGTCCAATCCGGAATCCACCTCCACCTAAGAAATGATATCTAAGCATATGGCGTTAGAATAGTTTCGCTTGCGCCATCTACTAACCTGCCGGGCTCGGTAGATCGCTATTATCTATGCCTCAATTAGAGATATTTATATAAAGTTTTATATAAAGTCCGGTGTTGAAAATTCAATATTTATTGAAATACGCTGTCCTCGTGTGAGCCTGACGATTTATCCTCATCTACGTCTCATCGCCCGTGCATCCTGAACAATGGCGCCATCAGCTACCGAAGCCGTTGCTACAATTGCTGAGCATATCAAGCAGAAGGTCGTTCCCGACACCCATAAGGAAACGCAAGAGAACCCAAAGGTGGAGAGTTCTCTCGCGGTCGGCGAGACGAGCTTAGAGGACGAAGCACCAAAGCTTGAGACGAACCATAAGGAGCCTCTGAAACTAAGCGGTGCTTTAGACCAGTTCAAGCAGTTTGATGTCACACCCGTGATTGGAAAGGAGTTCATAGATGTAGACTTAGCCGAATGGCTACGAGCCCCTAACTCGGACGAACTCATCCGTGACCTTGCTATCACAGGTATGAGAAAGAAACGGACCTAGCGAATTGATTTAGTCTAATAAATATCTTTTAGTATCTCAACGCGGTGTGGTCTTCTTCCGCAAGCAGGACAACATCACCAATGACCTGCAAAAGGAGCTGGTCCAAAGACTCGGCGAGCTATCCGGCAAACCGGCTACCTCTAAACTACACATCCACCCCGTGATCAACTCCGGTCGCGAGCACGGTGGCAACGACGACGAGATCAGCACCATCTCGTCGCAACAGGCCAAGAAGCTCTACTCTAGGAAAGATGTATGGGCGGAGAAAAAGCAGTCGCAGAAGAATCAATGGCACTCGGATATCACATTCGAGCCCATTCCTAGCGATTATGCGCTGCTGAGGCTTACTGAACTACCCAAGACTGGAGGTGGTACGTACCTATCAATATTTTCCTCCTTGGGGTATAGCAAATAGGGGCAAAAGGAACCTCAAACTGACTTGTCGAACAGACACCCTCTGGGCCTCCGGCTACGAGCTTTACGACCGGATCTCGAAGCCGTTGCGGGGTTTCCTAGACACACTAACAGCATACTACGCACAACCGGCCTTCAACGAGGCCGCAGACCGCAATAACTTCAAGATCTACTCGGCGCCGCGCGGTGCGCCCGAAAACGTAGGCGAGGTCCTAGAAGCCGTGCACCCGGTAGTGCGCACGAACCCCGTGACCGGGTGGAAGAGCGTTTTCGCCGTCGGGCACCACGTCAAGCACATCCACGGACTATCCGAGGCCGAGTCGCGCAGCTTCCTGGATTGGTTCGTGCAGCTCATCGTCGAGAACCACGATCTCCAGGTCCGCTTCCGCTGGCAGCAGCCCAACGACCTGGCCATCTGGGATAACCGCAGCGTCTATCACGCCGCTACGCCGGATTACCTTAACCAGGGGCTTGGTGAGCGCTCGGGTTCCCGCGCGGTGAGCTTGGGCGAGAAGCCTTATTTTGACCCTGAGAGTAAGAGCCGCAGGGAGGCTCTGGCTGCTGAGGCGGCTGCTGCGGCGGCATAAGTAGTGTTAGCCCTATACTCATTTAGCGAGGTTATTAATATAAGTCAGTAAATATTGCTTAAATGTCTTGATTATTTAATATATGTACTTGAGGCTGAACCAATTTGATTAATTGCATGATGAGGAGAAAATACGCTGAGGAGGTACATAGTAGGTACGTATCCTAAAGGGGTGGAATAAAGGTATTTTTTATATAACACTTGATGATCTAATTGATTAGAATGTATCGTATCGTGGGAATGAGGCCTAAAATGTATGTAACAAGAAAGCAGAGTTTCCCCGGACTCACTGCCGCCATCATCCTTAGTATAATCGCCTCCTCAACATACAAGTTACTCTATCCCCAAGTGAAGACTGGATTGATTAGCAACCTGTCTTACCATCAGATGAGGGATATTAGCAACCAATGAATTCAATATATCGGATAGTATGGGCATCGACTTGCTCTCGATAGGAGAGCGATAGTGATCCTTAGCAATGAGTGGAATGGAGGGCGGGATGCGGTGATCAGCTTACACCAAGGGCAGCATGACACGCCACAGCGGTAAATAATTGGCGGAATGCTGTCGAATCGCACTTTACAGCGCCTCCAGCGGTTAGAGGAAGTCCTCCCCATGCTAGAGGAGATAAAAGCGGGAGTATCAAAGCCGCACTACTGAAGGGTGCTGAAGTATCACGCAACTACGTTGAGACAAATCTTGCCAATTCATCATTGAAGACTGCAACAAAATGGCTAGTGAAGAAATCGCAAAGAAAACCTGGAAAATCAAGGTACAGTGGTGGGATAATCAGAACATGTACATCCTATGCCCGTGGTGCAACGAGATCCATCGCCACGGCTTCAATGGGAACTATTCCCAACGCCATCGACGTGCCCCTCATTGTGATCCAGTCCGCAACGGAAACAGAAAATTCCAATACCTTAAGTACTACCTTGATTACGAGATACAATTCCCAGTGTTGCCAGCGGATACCTTCGAGATTGACAAGGATAATCTTCGGTTCGTAGCTGGTGGAGCTCGTGTGCCCGATGACGATGAAGATGATGTCCCGGAGGACAAGGCAGACCACTTGAGGGCTGCCTTTAGGGAGTCGATCGAGAAGAAGCAAAAGTGGACAGAGGCAATAGAGACCGTGATCATATCTGAAGATTTCCCGACCAGAAAGATAGTCTATGTAGAAAGCGAGATGGCGTTTGGCAACGTCAGGTATGTTCGCGAGTACCTTGAGTCCTCCTCAGAGGCCGACATATTCCTACACGGCGTCAAATCATGGGAGGGGCCTCAGTACGATGCGTCTGATAATGAAAGCGAAGAAATAAGCACGAGGAATAACGTGGTGGTGACATTAGGAGAGACCGCATTACATATGGCCGCACGCGACCCATCGTCTGAAATGGTTCAACTTCTTCTCTCGAAGGGTGCCGATGCGAACGCTACGGACTGTGATGGTCGAACTGCTCTCATGGAGGCAGCACTGTGGGGTCGGCTGGAAAACGTTGGCATCCTGTTAAAGTACGGGGCTGACAAGTCCATGAAATGCATCGATGGCAGGCAACTTCGTTGCGCTGCTAATTTTGCAAAGCCGCTGGAGCAGAATGTAGAGGCGCGAAGGATGCACGCCGGTATCTCTCTGGAAGATACGTATGCAAGGGATAAGGATCGCGAAGACATTGTCCTCCTTCTTGAAGATGTGGCAGACGAGCCAGGTCCCTACCAGCTAGACGTATTTTTCTATCAACGCTCGCCCAAGGACCGCACAACACTCTCCCTAACGACTCACTATAGTCTTCCCACAGAGTGGAAGACAGTTGCGTGTTTGATCCGCGGTGGAGGGCTTCCGGAAATTGCTGCCATGAGCGGTTGGTCGCATGAACAAAGCGAAGACATCCGTGTCTCTGGCCAAGACTGGACAGCGAAGGTACTCCGCCTGTGTAAACAGGTTGGATTTGACCTAGAACCTGATAAGTACCGTGACAAAGGCGTACCGGGGCAATACAATGCTTGGCACGCAGAGAAACAGCTAATCACGTACTTTGTCCACAAGCACCTATTCTTAGAATTGCTTATCCCCGAGGAGCCGGAAGTTGAGTCATTGTTCTCGAAGCTCACTCTGGGGCAATGCAAGACGAAGCTTGTGGATCTACGGAAAGAGTCTCTGAAACATTCCTTGAAGGAGGCCAAGATAGTTGTCAGCAGGCCTCAATGCTACGACTGTAAACGCTTTGTGGAAAAAGTGAATTTTAAACTTGGGCTGGATTTGCGGCTATACCATCGTTGCTTGGAGTCGACATGCAATGTATGTCCGAACTAGACCTAGGTACTATCAGTTAAGTCAGCCGAAATTGGATTTGATGGAGGAATTAGTATCACGCTTAACTAAAACGCAGCATGGTTTATAAACGGAAATGTTTCAGGAAACCGGTTGCCAACAATAGTAACTAGGCCATCACATATTTTTCTAATGTCATAATCTCTATGAATGCATTCGAAGTCTTCTTTGTGCTGTCTTGGTTTTATAGTCAAAGCATGTTCGAAGCTTTTCAATCTTCAACAGGCGGAAGCTGAAAACAATCCATGCCAATATTGTAATAAAGGCTGTAAAAGGCTTGGAATATAATCAAGATTATTAATAATTTTCTAAGGTCTTAAAGTCTTTAGTTTTTCCCTTTTTTTAAAAAAAAGATTTTAACTTATTTATAAATAATTTAAAGTACGTATTTTTCGGTTTAATTAAGTTTTTATCGATATATTAACTTTGTTTATATATAATTATATAATTTTATAATATTCTTTATTTAATAAATTTTAAAATAATTATTTTATATTTTTTATTAGTTATTTTTTTTAATTAATAGTTTTTTGGTATTATTATTTATATAATATTATTTTTTTTTTTTTTAAACTTATTTTTAAGTTAAAGTTTTAAATAAAAAGTATAACTTTTTTTAATAAAGTTTAAAGGTTTATTAATTTTTTTAAATTTTATTAATGAAATGTTAAAACTATTTATTTAACGTTTTTACTATTGAAATAATTAAAAGATTTTTAAATTTAATACTTTTTAACTAATTAACCTTTTTATTTAATTAAATATTTTATATTTTTTTAAATTTATATAAAATCTTTAACTTTATTTACGTAATATTTTTTAAACTTTATCGGAATTACCTTTTATAAAATTTGGTTAAAATTAAATAATGTTTAATTATTAACGTAATAAAGTTTAATAAATAAAACGTAAAATAAATTATGGATTTTTTATTTTTTAAGTAAATAAAGTTTAATAACGATAAAAAAAATTATTTTTTAAATTTTAAAAAGGTTTAACATTTTTTTGTTTAATTTTTTAACAAATTGTTTTATTTTAATATTTTTACCATTTAATATAATTAATTAACTTTTTTTAAATTTTAGTATTTTTTTTTTTATTAACTTAATTTTTTATATATTAACAATTTTTCTCCAAATATTATTATATTTCGGTATAAATTTACTTTATTTAATATATATATAATTAATTATTTAAATTTTAAAAAATATTAATAAATAAATTGTAAATTATAAAATAAAAGCTATAATTTACATAAAATAATATTATATATAATAATGTTAATTTTAAGTTATTATATATAAACTTTATTATTAATAATAAATTTTTTTAATTAATTATTTTATAATTAATAAACGTTTAAAAGTAAACTTTAAAAATTTAATTAAATTATTTTATTTAACCGTTGGTTTAAAAATAAAAAATTATATTTATTTATAATTTAATACTTATAAATTTAAAAAAGTTTTATTATAAATAAACAATAAATTTAAAATTTTAATTAAAAATAATATTTAAA
>NW_026054977.1:0-44525 GCF_022478755.1 Daldinia loculata
TAAAACCGTTTAATTTAATTAAAATATTATTAATATTATAATTAAATTTTATTTATAAATAATAATTTTATTTAATTAATATAAACGTAATTTTTGGAAAAGTTTTTTACATAAATTTTTAAATATAATTTAATTTTTATTTATTAAATTTAAAATTTAATAAAGTTTTTATTATTATATGTAAGTAGTTTATTTAAATATATTAAATTAATAATTATAAAAATAAGTTTAATAAATCTTTTTAATATTTATAATAATTGTTTTTTGGTGTTATTTATACGTTAAAGTTTTAAATTTTATTTAAACTTATTAAATTTTAAAAACGGAAATTTATAAAATAATCTTTAAAATAAACCTTATAATTTTTAATTATTATTATTATTATTAAAATTTTTTAAATTTCCTTTTAAAACTTTTACCAATATACAAAATAACTTTAATTTTTATCCATTTTTTTTAACATAATAAAAAATTTAATACGTATTTTTTTAAATTAAATATAAACATCTTTTAAAATTTATTTAACTTAAGCATTTTATAACGTTTATATTAATAAAATGCCTTTAATTTTAATTTTTAAATTAAAATATTTAAATAAAAATACCTTCGTTATTATTAATTAATAATTTTAAAAAAGTTAATTAAAAAAAAATTTTAATGTTATTTTTTTTTTAATATTTTATAAAACCGAATTTACAAAAATAAACTAATTAATTACCAATTTTAAAATAAATTTAATTAATATAGTTTTAATATAAACTTAAAATTTTTTTAATTATTTCCGGAAATATTTATTTATATATATTAAGTTAATATATTTTTAAGTTAAAAAATTATTAATTTAATTTTTTTTTTAAATAGTTTAAATTGTTATTTTTTTTAATAAATCTTTTTAAAATTTTTATTAAATTTAAAGGTTTAAAAAAACTTTGTATTACTTTCGGGCAATATTTTTTAATTTAATAATTATTATTTATTTTATTTTATTATTATTAAAAAAATATATAATTATTTTTTAAACCTTTTAAAAAAATATTAAATTAAATTATTTAATTTATTATTTAAATTAAATAATTTATTTAATTAAAATTGTTATATTAATTTGGTATATTTATATTATAGTATTATATATTGTTTATAAGGTTTAATATTGTTAATTAAATTAATTTTAATTATTTTTATAATTTTTATTTATTAAACGTATAAAAGATTAAAAAGATTTATAGATTTTTTTTATTTATTTATATAATTAAATTAACCAATTAAATAGATTAATAATAATAAAATTAATAGTATTAATTTTAGGTATGTTTTATATAATTATTTTATAATTTTATAGTTTATATAAAATAAAAATATAATTATTATTAAAATATATTAAATTTATATTATCGGTTTAAATCGGGGATAGTTTTAAAATATTAGGTTAAATTGAAAAATATTTTTAATATTTATTTTAAAAGTGTTTTTTAAAAAGGTTTTGGTTAAAAATTAGTTTAATTATATGTTTATAAAATATAAAATTTTTAGGTTTTTTTGTAGATTTTTTTTTTGGTTAAATAAAAAAAGAAATAATTTTTAAAAATGTAAGGTTTAATATAAAAAAATATTTTAATTTGGTTTTTTTTTTAATAAGTAATAATGGTAGAAAAAAAGTAATTAAAATGGAAAAAGGATTATTAGTAAAAAAAAGTAATAAAGGGTTTTTTTTAAATTTTATTAAGTTTTAATTTAAGGTTTTAATATAAGATGGAATAAATAATAATTTAAAATATATATATTATTTTAAAATATTAAGTTTTTTTAAAATAATAAAAAATTATTTATAATAAAGGTATTGCATGGGGTAAATAGCTGTAGTTATAGTATAACTATTATAATGGTTATAAAAAATTATAACATTAATTATAATTATTATATAATTAATTAGTTATATAAAAGTTATGTTATATACAATTATATTTTAAATAATTTAAACCTTTATATATTATTTATAATTATTATATATTATTTATAATTATTATATATTATTTATAATATTATCATAATTTTTAATAATTATAAATCTGGTGAACAAGGCTATCAGCCTTGGACCTTGGATTAGACCCTTATACTGAATCTAATGCCATGGTCTAGGTGATGTTATAGATGAAAGGAATGACTTGTATTCGATGTGGTTGAAGCTATGTAAAATGGGTGTGTGCGACCATGAGGGGTACTTATACTAGGATCTTGGTCACCTGATCAGATAAGGTCACATGACTAAATAAGGTCATCTGATCAGATAAGTCATCTGATACACGACCCTTGTTCACTGGTTTGCGTTTAAACTTTTAATAAAAGTATATTAATAATAAATATAAATTATTTATTTTATTTTTTTTTTTTTTTATTTTAAATAATTATTTTTAAAATTATAACCTTTAAAATAATAATAAATATTTATAATAAAAACTTATTTAAAATTATTTTTTTAATTTTAATAGTTTACTTAAATAATTATTATAATTATTTTTATTAAATTTTAAAAATAAAATAAAATATTATTTAGTTTAACTTTTAAAACTAAATTAATTTAAATAAGTATAATATTATTAAATATATTATTATAGCTAAAACCGAAGCTTTTACTTTAAAATCTGTTCGAAATAAAAAAGTTTTTACCTGTAAAGTAATTATAATTATTAAATAAAGTAACAATATTTTTACATAAAACATTTTAAATAATAATATTATTATATTAATTAATAATAAATTTAATAAATTATTTAATAAAATTTAAAAATATTACGTAATTGTTTAATTAAAAAAAATAACCAATATTTTAATTATAAACCAAATATTTAAATATATTTAAAAAATAGTTAAAAAAAAGATTTTATTATTTATTATACTTAAATATATTAATAATAATTTAATATTGATAATTAATATTTTTTATAAAATTAAACTATATTTTAAACTTATTAATTTATTAATTATTATAAAATTAAAGGAGGATTATTATAAATATTTTTAATAAATTTATATTAGTAAAATAAAATTTATTAAATAATTTTTTAAATAGTAAACATTATATAAAAATAACTATATTTATAAGATTTTAAAAATCGAAAAAAATGTTATAACCTTAAATTTCTTAAAAGCTATTAAAGTTTATTAAGTTATAAATTGGGTTACGCATTAAATTAAAAAGTTTATAACTATAAAATAAATTGGAAAAATCTTAAAATTATTAAAGAAATTTTTTCTACAATTTTTAATTATTTTAAAAAATAACTCCATATTTTAAAATCTACCTATAAAAATTAATATATACTTTATAAATATATTATCTAATTTAAACCAAACCAATATTTTAAATATAATAAATTAAAAAAATAATTATTTATATTATAATAATTTAATAAATATTTATTTTTAATAATTTATTAATTATAAAATTTTTTAATATATTATTATTAAAAAATTTAATTATTAATTACTTAATATTTTTAATAAAAAAAAGTATAAAACAATTAAAAAGTGTTATTAATTTACTAGATAAAAAATATTTTAAATCGAAATTAAATTAAAAAATTAACGTATTAAATCAAAATATAAACCTAATAATAAAAAAATATTAATTAAGTAATAATAATAGGTTAAGTAATTAATTAAATAATTAAAGAAATTATTTTAAAAATTTAATAATTATAATTATAATTAATAATATAAAAATTTAATATTAATCTATTTATAAAATATATATTATATTAGCTTAATTTAATTATTATTTATTAATTAATAATATTATTTTAAATATTTATAATAAATTTTATTTAATTAATAATAAAATTTTATTAAAATTTAATATATAAATAAAGGTTAAAAATAAAAAAGTGGTAAAAACTAGGTTATTAGTTTTATTTATTATTAATTAAAATATTAAAATAATAAAAGGTATGTTTAATAAATTGGATAAACTTAATATTAAAGATTTAATATTAATTAATATAACTATTATTAAAAAATTTTACGTTAATATTATATTAAAAGTTATTTTTAAAAAAAAAGTAAAAATATAATATTGTAATAAAATTTATATTTTAAAATATAAATTATAAATTAATAATAAGGTTATTAAATAATTAATTAAATAATTTAACTTTTTATTTTTTAAATATAAATTATTTAAAATTTACTTATTATTTACTTATATTTTAATTATGTTTTAATTATATATTAATATAATTAATTTTATAATTTACCTTATATTAATTACAATAAAAAGGTTATTTATTTTTTTATTAAAAAAAAAAAATATTAAAGATTTATAACATTTTAAATTTAATTATTTAAAATCAAATGCCTTAAAAACTTTAATATATAACGTTAAAAAAGTAAAAATTAAAAAAAAACTTATAATTAAATATAAAATTTATATTAAAACTTAAGGCAAATATATTATTTTTAAAAGGAAATTAAAGCGTTATTTTTTATAACCATTTTAAAAAATATTTTAAAATCTATTTAATTTCTTTATAAAATATAACAAAATATTATAAATATTAATTATATTAAATAAATATTCGGAACTTACTATAATTTATATATTTCTTAATAAAATATAAAATAATGTTATATTAAAAATTAATTAAATAAATAGTTAAATAAATTATTAATTTAAGTTAAAAATATATAAATTAAGGTATAATAATAATATTTTAATATTTAGCATATAAAAAATAATTTAATATAATTAATAAATATTTAAAAAAAGATTAAATTTAAAACTATTATTATTTGTAATAAAAAAGTTAATAGGTAAGATTAAGAAATTAAGTTAAAAATTTTAAGTTAAATTTATTAAAATGCAATTAAATATTAATTTATTAAAAAAATTGTGGCCAAAATGCATAAAAATAATAACTTATTTAATAAACTAAAGTTTTAATTAAAAAAACGGTTATAAATTATTATTAAAAATATTAAAAAATTGGTTTTATTAATATTTTAAATAATATAGTTTAAAAGTAATAAAAGCTTTTATAAGTAATTTAAAATTATATTAAAGTTATATTTATATTTATAATTATAAAATATACCTATTAAATCAAAATGTAATTAATATAAAAAATAAATAAAGTAAAAAGATTTAATTAAAAGTATATATAAAATATTTAATTAATTATAAAATTATTAATATATATTATATATAAATCTTTTACTAATAAAAAATCATTTTAATAAAAAACGTTTAGTTTAATAAAAAATTATTTTATAAATTTAAAAAGAAATTATAATTATTTTAAATATTTAAAAAAAAATTAATATATATTAATAAAATATAAGAAAATTTAAACGTTATTTTATAAAATATATTAAATTAATTAAATTAATAAAATAATAAACCTTTTATTTATAATTATTTAATTAATATAATTTAAGATAAAAGGAATAAGTTAATAAAAAAGTTAAACCTAATAAAAAATTAATTTAAAAAAAAAGTTATAAATAACGGCTTATATTATATTTAAATAAAATTAAAATTAATTCTTAAATTAAAAGATTTAAATATAGTAAATTGGTAATAAAGAATTATAATATTTAAAAAAATATTTAAATTAAGGTAATAATTTAATAATATAAGGAGTATATTATAAAACGTTAATAAAAATTTTTTAAAAAGAAATAAAAGTAAATAATTGGAATTTATTATAGATTAATTATTTATAAAAATAATTTTGAATTTATTAATTTATTAAAAGGTAAATATATTGGTTAAGAAATTTTATTAAAAATATAATAAAAAAAAATGGTTAAAATTTATAAAATATAATTAATAGGTAAAAGGTAAAAACCTTTTTAAAAACGATAATATGGAAAGTGTAATTTTATTAATTATTGTTTTAATTATTATAAAATATAATTAAAATAAAATAGTTATATTTAAAGATAAGTTGTTTAAAGATTTTTTAAATATATTTTTATTTAATTAATAAAAAGTTATTTATAAAAGAAATTGTAAATATAAAATAATATATATTATTATTATAGTTATATTATAATTAAAAAATGTATTTAAATTATAAAGTATAAATAATTAAAGTTTTATCTATAAATTAGCATTAATTAAATTGTTATTTAAAAGGTAAAAAGATTTAAAATATTATTTTTTAAACAAATAATTTAAGAAAAATATTAACAGTAAAATATAAATTATAATTATTAAAAATGTTTAAAAAATTATTAATATAAATGAAATAAAGTTAATATTATTATTAATTAAATAAATATTTAATTATAAATTTAACGTTAATAATTTTTTAATAATATATAAGTTTAAAGTAATAGTAAAAAAAGATTTATAAAAAATAAATATTTTTGATAATATATATATAATTATTTTAATAATTAAAACGTTTAAAATTATAATAACTATTATAGTAAAGTTTAATTTAAAAGTTATTTAATATAACGTAAAAAATATTTTTATTTATATATTATATAAAAATGGTAAATTTATATATATATAATTATTAAATAAATATAAATAATTAAATAAGTGTATATAATTAAAACAAATGTTATATAAATTAAAAAACGTTTTTTTTTTATAATATAATAAAATATTAAAGATTTTAATAAATATTAAAATAATGGTTTTTATTAAAAAATTATATTTATTTTATTTTTTAAATAAATTAGTATATATATTAATTTATATTAATAATATATTAATAATATATTATAAAGTATATTAAAAAGTAATTAAAAAAGTAATTAGTTTTATAAAAAATATTTAAGAAATAAAAAAGTAAAAATTAATAAATTAATATTTAAATATTAAAATAATATATAATTATAAATAGAAAATAATTATTTTTAATTACAAAATATATATTAAAAAAATGGCTTAAAAATATAATTTAATTAATTTATTATATAATTTAATAATTTTAATAATTATAATAAAATTATTTAAATATAATAAAATAATTAATAAAAAGGTTATTAAAAAATATTAAGAAAAAATTAGTTTAATATTATATATAATTATAATAATTTATTTAAAAATGGTTTATATAATATTATAATTTTTTTATCATTTTATTAATTTAAAACCTTAATATTTAAAAATAATTAATTAAATTATTAAATATTTATATATTAAATAAAAATTTTATATTAAATATAAAGGTAAAGATTTAGGTTTTAAAATATTATTTATAATTAAAAATATATTATTTATTAATAATAATATAATAAAACGTTTTTTTTATAATTATATTATTTTTTTATTTAATAAATTAATAATATAAAAGGTAATATAATAAATAATTATATTAATTTTTATTATAAAAATTAAATTAATAATTATGGAAAAAGTTGTAAAAAAAATTATTATATTTTAATATTTATTTAAAAATATTAAGTTAAATATAGGTAAATAATGGAAAATTTTTAATAATAATTAATAAATAATATAATTAATAATTAGAAAAAAAAAATAAATTAATATAAAATTATAATATATTAATATTTAAAATATATAATTATATTAAGAATATATTAAAAATATATTTAATATAATTTATTTATTTATTAATTAAATATTAATTAATAATTTAATAAAAAATTTTATAAAATAATAATTTAAATATTTTAAAACATTTTTAAATTTATAATATAATATTATTATTAATTAATAATATAAAAATATTAAAAATATTATAATAATTTTTTATTATATTTTTAATTTTATATTAATATTATAAATTATTAATTATAAAAATAATAAAAAAATTATATTAATATTTATTAAAATAATTATTTAAATATTAATTAAATTTTATTATAAAACCATTAAATTAAAAATAATTAATATTATTAATAATAAATTATCCAATTATTTAAATTAACTTATTAAATAAAAAATAAATAAATTTTAATTATAATTATATAATAAAATAAAAATAACTAAATAAAATATAAAACCAAAATAAAAAATTATATTTATAAATATTATTATATAACTTTTTCTTAATATTACTAACATTATTATTATATTAAACCTTAAAACCGTTATTATTATTTATAAAATTAACTATTAAACCAATTATTTTATCCATACCTTCGTTAAATATTTTTACTTTTTTTTTAAACTTTATATTTATACTTATACCATTATTATTTTCCTTAATAAAATTACTTAAACCAAGATTTACCTAATTTCTATTATCTTTAATTTTACCACTAATACTTTTTTCCACCGCACCGTTGTTTTTACAACTATTAACATTAAAAACCCTATTTAACTCATTATAAAAATCTTTTTTATTTTACGCATTTTACGTTATTACCTTTTTACCTGCTACAATAATTTCCCTGCTAACACGTAAATACTTTTAAACCATTAAATCTTTTATTATTTCTTAAAATATTAAATAAAAGCTATCCATTATTAAGATTTACTTAACCTTTTTTTTTAACTTTTTTTTTTAAATTTATCCATAATATTAACTTATATTAAAAAAATATATTTAATATATTTTTATTTAAATATAATTTTATTTATAAGTTTAAATAAATATAATTGTTTAAATAATAGTTAAATAAAAATTATAAAATTAATTAATATTATAAATAAAAATAAAATAAAATAATTTATATAAATTTACAATTATAATTATTATAAATATAAATATAATATTTATTTAAATTATCTATATAATTATAATAATTAAAATTTAATTTATAAATAAAAAAAAAATTATAAAAATAGCAAAAATAATATATATCTTTTAGAATAATACATGTTAAATTAATATATTGCCAAGAAATAAAAATTATAAACTTAATAAAATCGTTAACCGAAATAAAAAATTAATATTTTAATAAAAAGTTAATAAAATATAATTAATAATATAAATAATTATTAAATATAAAAAATAATATTATAATTATTATATAATAATTATACCTTATATATATTATACAAAATTAAAAAATATGACTTATTTAATAAATTAACTAAAACGGTTAAAATAAATAAAACAGTATAATATTTTCTAATATAAACCTTATAAAAATCGCTTTTAACATAATATTTTTTATTATATTAAATAAAATCTAATATTAATAAAATATTAAAATTAAAATTATTATAAATAACTATTATATTAATTATTTATAAGATAAAAATTTTGGAAATTAAATTAAAAATTAAATAAAAAATAATAAAAATATGAAAAATAAAAAGATTTGGTTTTAAATAAAAACCGGAAAAATATATATAACAAACGTTAACGGCGTTAAAAATTTAAATTTATTAAACTTTACTACAATAAAATATAATAAATAAATATATTAATAAATAAAATTATAAAAAAATAAAATTATAATTAAAATAAAAGGTTAAATTTAAAAAATTATATTGCGTTAAAAAAAAGTTTAAAAAAAAAAGTTAAAAAAATAAATTAAAAAGATTTTTTATTTATATAAATTTTTTTTATTAAACTATTTTAAAATTATTATTACGGTAATATAAATAATAATTATAATAAAAAAAATAATTTAATATATTATTAAAATATTAACGTAAATTTTAAATAATATATATAAACTTATTTATTAAGTTTATTTTTTTTATTATATATTAAATTGGTTATTACCTAACCTATTTCCAAAATAAATTATTACTTATATATATAATTTTTAATAATATTAATAAATTTAAAAATATAATATATTATTTTTATTTAAAAAATATATTATATAAAATAAATAATTATAATTATAACATAATTATTATAATAATTATAAGAAATTATGGCATTAATTATAATTATTATATAATTAATTAACTATATAAAGATTATATTATATATAATTATATTTTAAATAATTTAAACCTTTACATATTATTTATAATTATTATATATTATTTATAACATTACCATAATCTTTAATACAAGGTTATAAAAGGTTTAAAATATAATTAAAATTATTAATAATTTTTTAAAGTTTTAAAGTTTTTAATTTTTCCTTTTTTTTTAAAAAAAAATTTTAACTTATTTATAAACAATTTAAAATATATATTTTTTAGTTTAATTAAATTTTTATCGATATATTAACTTTATTTATATATAATTATATAATTTTATAATATTTTTTATCTAATAAATCTTAAAATAGTTATCTTATATCTTTTATTAGTTATTTTTCTTTAACCAATAGTCTTTTGGCATTATTATCCATATGACATTAACCGACAAATTTAGACGGAAGAAATTGCTAATGATATCTTCGTTCGTATTCTGCATCGGTGTTGTAATCCAGACTATTAATACGCACTCACTTGCGGCGTTCTACGTTGCAAGAGTGATCGCTGGGCTTGGACTTGGCGCAGCGACAGTCGCTGTGCCGATGTTCAATAGCGAAATGATGCCGAAAGAGATGCGTGGCCAGGTCGGATCATTCTTTCAATGGTTCTATACGTTTGTAAGTACCTTCGTACAAACCAAAAAAACATCTGTCTAATACCTACCTACCTTTCATAGGGGATATTCGTATCGTATTGGGTGGACTATGGTGTAGCGAGAGGCATCTCGTCAACAAATTCCTCCCAATGGCAAATCCCAGTTGGCCTTCAGCTTGCACCGGCCGTCTTCCTCGGCTTAGGGATGTTGACAGTCCCTGAAAGTACACGATGGCTTACCAAAAAGGGTAGACATGAAGAGGCTTGGAAAAGTCTCCAGTGGATTCGAGCTGATGATTCTCAAGCGACCGCTGATGAGATGGAAGAGATTCGCTCTGGTGTCACTGCAGAGACCACTGCCACCGAAGGTTTTCAAATACGAGGTAGGACTCTATACTTATACCCAGGCTTATGAGACTAGCGAATGCTGATGTACCTTCAATATAGAACTCCTAGACGGAGAGAACTTCAAGCGGATATTTGCCGCTTTCGCTATATTTACAGCGCAGCAAGCGACTGGAGCGACGGCTTTTGCCTACTTCGGACCCCAATACTTTAATCTCATTGTTGGTAACGGCGAGCAAAGCCTCTTATTAACGGCTATATTTGGAGCCGTGAAAGTTGTAGCCTGTGGCGTCTTTGTCTTATTCTTCTCGGGGCGTCTTTCTCGACGTCAGGTCTTAATTGGCGGTGCCGCCTTCATGGCTGCTTGTCAAATCACTACAGCCGCCGTCGTAAAGTCCTTCCCGGCCCCGAAAGAAGGAGGAAATACTATAGCTCCATCCGGCATTGCTACCGTCGCTCTCATTTATTTATTTGTTATCGCATATAACTTTAGCTGGGGACCAATGCCTTGGCCATATCTTTCCGAGTGAGTATATACCTTTAACAACTCCTTATTAAGGATCATAACGGGTTCGCTAATATTTTAAAGGATTTTCCCCGCAAGAATCCGAGAGCCTGGTGTGGCTGTCGGTGTTGCCTCACAGTGGCTATTCAACTTCATCTTCTCATTGACAACCCCTTACATGATTTCTTCTCTGGGATGGGGAACATTCTTACTATGGGGTAAATTACCTAGAGAGATCCTACAATATATGATAGACGCTGACTATTTTTCAGGTATTTTCGACGCCGTTATCGCGGTTCTTGCTTTCGCATTTCTTAAAGAGACTAGGGGGCTATCACTTGAGGCGATTGCGCGGCAACGATTCAAGGCGGATAGTGCGTCTGACAATACGGCGGATACGACTAAAGACGTATTCGCAGAACATCACGAAGGTTAAGCAATCTGCTCTAAGATATCTCAGGAGGGTGGTCCTATGAAGCGTACCATATCAAGTTTCAATCCCTGCCAAGTCTTTAGCAAGTTCTATTTAATACTAGTCACTAATGGGTCATTTCGGCTCATTACTTACCGAATATTACCTGAATCTAAGCTTTGGGGTTTACCCATTCATTTTAACCGGGAGTGTTTCTTGGAGTAGAAGATGCGGGGGATCATGCTAACATACCTAATAAGTATCTCCGAATGTTAATCATGTTCATCTATGGATAGTGAAACCCTCCTGAGTGAGGCCAGTCCATATAGTACGTCCAATTGGAGTATACCTAGAGTGTTTACATATATACCCAATACCAGCGAGATGATGGCTCGCGTGTATAAAGCTGTCGTGATGTGTGCACTTGCCTCACTTTCTTTAGGAGCTCAGCTGCATGCACATAATTCAACGTACTACAATCCCATCCTACCGGGATTCCACCCGGATCCGAGTTGCATATTTGTTCCCGAATGGGATGATACATTCTTCTGTGCATCTTCGAGTTTTAACGCTTTCCCTGGCATTCCCATACACGCAAGCAAAGATCTTCAAAACTGGAAACTTATTGGTAAGCTACCTATTTACTAGGCTTTGATGAATTAGACGAAATAACTGTTACAGGTCACGTCTTGAACAGACGAGAACAACTACCTCGCCTAGCGGAAACAAACAGATCAACAAGGTAAGAGACTGAATAGACGGGTAGAGCCTGAATCTAACCTATCACAGCGGCATCTGGGCGCCGACTCTGAGGTTCAACGAGGGTATATTTTGGCTGGTAACAACTCTCGTAGACGACGACCGCGCCGCAGAAGATGCATCAAGATGGGACAACGTATGACTTACTCTTAGGTTCCTAAAGCCGGTAGCTAAAATCATTATAGATAATATTCAAGTCCGAAAACCCGTATGATCCTTCTACATGGTCAAAGGCCGTCCATTTCGACTTTGAAGGCTACGATACTTCACCCGTATGGGACTCGGACGGAAAAGTGTACATCGTTGGTGGACATGCCTGGAAAGTCTTGTACGTATGAAAAATTTCTGGATATAAGAAAAGCTAACACGATATACGGTAGTCCTGGTATTCTCTTAGCTGAGGCTAACTTGGAGACTGGTGAAGTGGGACGATGGGAAATTATATGGAATGGCACTGGTGGCACGGCAAGTTCAGTCCCTTTGAAAGAGAATGCCCTAAAAGCAGGTCCTAATGACAAGACCAGGCACCAGAGGGTCCTCACATATACCTCAAAGACGGGTGGTATTATTTACTAGCTGCTGAAGGTCTGTATTTAGGGGATATAGCGCATCTGATGGATTGAATACTGATATCCCATGGTTTTAATAGGGGGTACGGGTGTAGATCACATGGTTACAATGGCAAGATCCAAAAGCATACACGGGCCCTACGAAGTAAACCCTTCGAACCCAGTGCTCACGAATGCCAATACGACGAACTATTGTAAGTGGGACCTAAGGCATATAAAATATCTCTAATTTTCTAACGTCCTTAGTTCAAACTGTTGGCCACGCAGATCTATTCCAAGATGGTGCTGGCAATTGGTAAGCGAATATATCAAGTATATCTAGAGAATAAAAAATTCGAGCCTTACTGTTGATTCAAGGTGGGGCGTTGCGCTTTCAACTCGATCCGGTCCCGAATACATTTACTATCCAAGTATGTCACATCAAGAGTTCCTTTCCCCCTTTTAACTCGCCTCCGGCGGGAAGTATCCTTAGAAGAAGTAAGTAATCATTGACCGTCGTTGTTCTAGTGGGTCGAGAAACTATTATGGTTCCAGTCACCTGGCCTGACAACGAGTTTCCAGTTTGGTCTCATTTGAATGGTGAGATGAGCGGATGGGCACTTCCTGAGGGAAATACTGGAATTGATGGACCTGGGTGAGTGTACGGTTCCTTTGACTATGAATTTCACCTTTAACAATCATAGTCCGATTATCACGGAGGGGGATGTCATTGACTTCGAGCCGGAATCAATACTGCCCGCACACTTCACGCATTGGAGGTTCCCTATTCCCGATTCATATACTATATCACCCCAGGATCATCCAAATACTCTGCGATTGAACCCCTCCAAGTTAAATCTTACGGCACTTAACGGGAACTACGCTGGTCCTAACGGTCAGACGTTTGTTGGGCGGCGTCAACAAGATACACTATTTACATATAGCGTCAATATTGACTTCTCCCCGACGTCTCTTGAGGAAGAGGCAGGTGTCTCGGTTTTCTTAACACAAAACCATCATTTAGACCTCGGTATTGTCATGCTTCCAGCGAATAGCAGTACTACAACATTTCCTGGCCTAACTCATTCGACGAACTCATCGGGACTAATACCTCACCTGAGGTATCGTGGTATTTCCTACATACCAGTGCCAGACGAAGTTATAATCCCAGTACCAGAGACCTGGTCCGGCAAGGAGTTGAGATTGGAGATAAAAGCGCACAACATGACCCATTACTCCATGTCAGCCGGACCAGCTGATGCACTTTCAGAGATGCGAACTGTCCTTGATGTATCAAATGCTGCTGTAAGCTGGGGGTTTACAGGTAAGACTGAAAATCATCCTTTTTTTTCCTGCTTGGTACTGATGGTGTTTAGGTGTCATCCTTGGAATTTACTGTACTAGCAACGGCTACGAGGGAAACACACCGGCACATTTTTCCAAGTGGAGATACATTCCGCAGGGGCAATTCAGGAATTGAGCAGGCATAAGAAATCCAAAAGAGTGAATTGGAACTCAGGTCTGTAATCGATGAAAGAAGATAAATTGTGCTTTCGAACTTCAATACTTTGGAATTGAAATGTCATATATATCCACATGTAAACCATACCGATACTTAAAATTGGAGGAACTCTAGTAGTGTAATTGGTATGAAGCTTTAGTCATCGTGAGCAACTCTAGAAGCCACTCTTCATTTACTCTCTAGACATAGATCTCATGCAGAGCAAGACTCCTTAGTCGAGTGGATCCGGAATCCTGTGCCCGATGCCCTATCTGTTGTTGCAAACGTGTCTCCAGAATTCATGTCGTATAGTACCGCTTCTTTGTTATTAATGTTGTACTTTTGCTGATTTCCCCACGTAGTCACCTCGGGGTTATTAAAGGTGATATCGACAAACCTAGGGAGGATATTTGGGTCCGCAGGCTGTGCGCCAGCTGTCTCGATCACGGCCCATGCGTCCCCAGGGCCGCCGCAAAGGTTGTTAGCTTCCAGGGCGTTGATCGGTTTCGGACCGTACACTAAAGGCCTTCCTAAAAAGACACATATGGTTAAAGTCAAGGAACTACAATCTAAATTTAACGTATGTAGAACATATAAGGGGTTGTTTCAGAGACAATTATACCCTCACTCAAAGATTCTAGCATACAGATAAACTCGTGTAGATTAAACGGGTTTTACATACATGCTCTTGAAAATAAAGATAAATATGATAATCATGAGCCTTGGAAATTATCGTTATTATCCAATGGTACCATGGTCTGAATAGTGCGTGGATCACTTAGACAGTTGCGCCAGACCCCTATAGTACAAAGTACCTAATGCAGGGTAAGCACCACGTGCTGTCATCAATCTTATGCAGCATAAGCTTTCGCGCTACTGCATGGTAATCCCTCTTGCATTAGCTATGGTGGACCATTAGTGCAACTGTGCCAAAATTAAGAAAATTGGTTGCACTATATTTAATAAAGTAATATAATAAGCAACGTTAAATGTATAATACGTTATATACAAAATAATAATATCCGGGTTATCTTCCCCACTAATCTTTAACATTAACCAATTAAATTAAAGATTTACATTATTAATTTAATCTTTAATTGTTTTATATATATAACATATAATACATTTAAATAATTTTACGAAAATAATAATTTAAACGTTATAATTAATATTATTTTATAATTATAATTAATGTAAAAATAATAAATTAAATTATATATTTATACAATATATATTAAATATTATATTATTATTAAAATATTTAAAGTTTATTTAAAATAATTTTATTAAAATGTTTTTAAAAAATATTACATGTTTATTTTTTTAAATAAACGTTATTTAATTTTATTATAATATAATAATTAAAAAGTTAATTTAAATATAATTTAAATCATTATTTTCGCATTAATTAAAATTATATAATAATATTAATTATAACGTTTAAATTATTATTTTTGTAAAATTATATTTAACTTTTTTTTTAAATATATTTTATATTATATATATAAATAAAAAAATAACTTAAATAAAAAAAAAAAAATAACCCGAATATTAATATTTAATTTTATTAATTAATCTTTTAAATTTATAAAAACATTAATTATATAATAATGTTTATATAATTACATAATTTTTTTAATATTTTTACCAATATTAAATTAAATTATATATAATTTAAATTAAAATTTTCGTTATTTTATAATTATATATTAAAAAAAATTTAAAAAAAATTAAATAAATATTAATTAAGTTATTATAATATAAAGTTAAAAAAATATATATATTATTTTATAAAAAATATATAACGTAAATAATTAAGCTTATATTATACATTTAATAATATTATTATTTTATTAAACATAATGTAATTAATTTTTTTGATTTTGGCACAATTGCATTAATGGTCCATTATATTAACGTAAATTAAATGCGTAATTCGCTCGACGAGACCGCGAAATTCCTTTGTGTGATTGGACGGAAGTGGAATATCGTTATAAGGATCTTTAGGCCTTTTTAATACATCTGAAGGACAACATCACGAGTCTTAATTATCTAACCAACAATTTTCTAGTTCATGAAGTAATCGGTGTAGTTCTCCGTTTAGAAATTAAAACTGGTTTAACTGGAAGAAATATGTTCGTACACAAATATATATTTTTATCGCTTCTAGCCATTATCATAAAAGATCAAGACATTGCTTTGTAAATTGTGCTAGTTGACACGATAATTTACCATGGCACTTCTTTGCCATCATACCGCCACATTTTCCCGCTATGCGTATCTCTAGTTGCAACGTCAACCACCTTGACAATTCCCGTAGTGCTCTCCTCTACGGTAATTGTAGCTTTCTCCCATCCGAAAGTCCGAGCAGCACGATTACCCATGTCAGACTGAACGAATCTACAAGAGAAGTTAACCGAGATCAATGTTCCTGCTGTTCGTATATGTACGTAAACTTACCCTGGGTCGATGGGGAACGCGGTAAGCCATGGCTCTTGGATATGAATTGACTTGGTATACCAATGAACCATTGATTTTGTTGGAGCATAAGAGGCATTCTGCGCTGTGATCATGTTCCTGCATATGGAATTAGAACTATTATGATACTGATACAAGACTACAATGTGCTCACTAGATTAAAAGTTAGCTATTGATTTGTCTATAAATGAGTGTTACTAATTTTGATCTTACCGTGAGAAATGCGGCGCTGGAGCCAATCGTTACCCAGATTGGATTACCCGCGTCTTTCAACAGGGGACGAAAGGCTTGGAAGAGCCATAGGAAGCCGTACACATTGGGAACTATGTGCTTTTGAATCTCGTCGGTGTCGACATCCCGAACCTTGGGCCACGAGAGTGCAAGGGCAGCATTTGCAATTATAATATCAATGTGGTCAATGCCTTGAGAATGGAGTGCCTTCACAGCATCCAGTGGATCTGTGCGAACCGTAGCATCAATCTTAATCACAACAAGTGATGTTCCTTCGGCCTTGGGAAGCTCCAAAAGGGCCTTAGAACTTGGGTGATCAGGGTCACGGTTAGCAGCAATGACGGTATGATTAGGGTTAGCAAGGTAAAGTTCAAGAAGACCTTTCCCGATACCTCTGTTAGCACCGGTAATTAGCACAATAATTGGCGCCATTGTATAACTGATATTGTAACTGGTATTTTAAGTCAAAGTAAATGATAGGAATAGAGGTGAAGAGAGTGATTTGGATCGAAAGAATGATCATGTATGTATGATCTTTATAGTAATTCAAATAGCCCTGGATAATTAGGGGTATCGTAGTTCGTTATGGTACCATATGCAGATTGATTACTTTGCATGGGCCCATTAAGGCTAGAGTAATAGGCATGATTAAGTAGTAGAGTAATAGGTCTATGGCGTTGGATAGGTTGATAGCTATTATTATTATCAGGTTTATACAATGTGTTCATTGTTTCCTAGATTTTGACATTTGCACAACATTCACGCGTGTTCGTTATCCCGACTCTTAGCTGGAAAAGGGAAAGGAGGCATTTGGAGATTATGAACGTAAGTCATACAAAAACTTATCACATTATAAAATAATAGAAGAGTTGTGAATTTCTAATGCTTTCTTGAAGCCCTCGACTTTTGAATGCATGCTGTTCTAACCTCGTTTCTTAGACCAGGTAAAGCAATACACCCTTAAATTGATTCCTGATATATTGGTATCGTTATACCGGGTAACTATAACAAAGGATTCACGTGTTCGGAAACTATGGCCCCCCACTTTGATTACTTAATTAGCATTTAGCCTCACTTGCCTTTTCCCCCGACATGTTTGTCAATGTGGAGACCTTCTTCCATCGTCCAAACTTAAGAAATCAACCACCATATTTACTTATTAATTACAAACAATTCACGTCATTCCTCTATTTTTTCTTATCTAATCTTAGAAGTTCAAAGGCTTGTTCTGCCGCGAAATTCTAATATTCTATCGCCTTTCAAGTTCGGAGTTATTCGAGCCGTACCGTCGCAATGGCCGATATCGCCAGCCTCGAAGAAGACATCAAGCAATACCGAGAGCAGGTGGGTTGGCTAATGTGGACTGTCGCCTACTCCACATGCAGATATAACTGACAAGATCAACAGCTCGATGTCGTCTATGCTGGTTTAAAAGATGATCCTAGTAATGCAGAGCTCCTTGCTCTCAAGTCTGAGTTAGATGATGCGCTCGCGCTATTGAACGAAACCCTTGCTGAATTAAAGCCGACCAAGGCACCTCCGCAGTCGAAAGACCCATCCCCGCCACCGACCCAGGAGAAATGGTCGCGAGAGAATCATCCAGCATTTAAAAAGAGCGCCCCGGCTGAGGAGAAGGAAGGCGACACGAGTTTGGTGAACTACAAGGTCAATGATACCGTAATGGCGAAATGGGTATCTGGTGACAAAGCATTCTACCCCGCGCGTATCACGTCCATCACTGGTTCTTCTACAGCCCCGATCTACGTCGTCAAGTTCAAGAGCTACGATACCACCGAGCAGCTACGCGCGAAGGACATACGCCCTATTGCACAGAAGAGAAAGGCTGACGGTACTCCCGTCAACAGCGCCAGCCCGTTCCCGGCCCCATCCCAGCCGGCAGCACCTTCAACCTCGTCCAACCCCGGAGTCATATCCGCTGCCGCTAGCATAAATCCCGACCTAGCCCAAAAGAATCGGGAGGAAGCGTCGAAGAATGCTGGTGATGGGAAGCCCAAAGCCAAAAAGATTAAGGCGACCAAAGAGCTCGAGGCTGGCAAGAGCAAGTGGCAAGAGTTTAACACGAAGTCGAAATTCGCTAAAGCGCACAAAACTAAGAAAGACAGCATGTTCCGTACGCCCGAAGGTGTACACGGACGAGGTCAGTTTGCGATTATAGTCAGATTGATCTGAGAGCTAACTTTCTCTATAGTCGGTTTCACCGGCTCGGGCCAGGCCATGCGGAAAGATCCTACAAGGAGCCGCCACATATACCAAGCCAATGAGGAATTGGACTAATATCAGTTACAGGTGGCCATCATTACGTAGAATGTTGCATGGTTTACGTCTCGTCTGGAAAAGTCGGAATTGGGAATGGAGGTTTTACAGGCTTTGATCCCCTTTGTCCCTAATTAGGTTCTATGGATGCTAACGTAGCCCCTGGACTAGACGCTCTATTTAGCGCATCGGCTCCTGTAACCGAGCTTTGAGCATCAATATACGAATCTTTATATGGAGAGTTTTTCTTGCTATCGCAATGACCCCAATACTAAATTATGGACTGATTTGCTAAAGTTTCGTAATGGCAGGAACCGAAACGGCCCACTCCCTGATACTTGGTGCGTTTGACGGCAGTACATGTAGATATGGGCGACTTAATATCAAAAACAACCTCAATGTAGATGGGAGCCGAATTTTACCGCTTCGAGCTTGTCGTAGATGTGTGCTATGCCGAAGTGGCTTGTTGGCACATGGTACAATAACTTGAGATACTGTAATTCAGTGTTATAAGCCCACCTTCGACCCTACTAGCCTAGCAATATCCATGAAGGCCTGTGCTCTCTCACTGTCAGGTTCCGAGACCACGGTTGGCTTCCCCTTCTGGCCGTCATCTCCAACATTCTGATGCAATGGAATATCGCCGAGTAGATCGATGGAATATTCTGTGCAAACTTCCTTAACACGTTCGCTAGATCCGAAGATTGCCGTATCGTGGTGGCAGTGTGGGCAATTAAATAGTGACATGTTTTGTACCAAGCCGAGCAAGGGCACATTCACCTTTTTAAACATGTTGATCCCCTTTACCGCGTCCTTGACTGCTAGAGTATGTGGCGTGGTTACAATGATAGAGCCTAGATGTAGTCTTAGCACATCTCGAGCTCCTAGGTATTATATAGAAACTTTATATGCTCACCGTCAAGTATGATTTGCTGTGTAATACTGAGTTGCGTATCTCCCGTGCCGGGTGGTAGATCGAGTACTAGGACGTCCAGACCACCCCAGTCAACCTCGTGAAGGAGTTGTTGTAGGGCCTTCATTACCATAAGGCCGCGCCACACGACAGGCGCATCCTCACCAACTAGATAGCCCATAGACATAGTCTTGACACCGTAATTAGACATGGGTAATAATTGGTTATCTATATTTCCATAAGTCAGTGCTCCTCTAAACTAGTGAAAGGAACTGCGGAGAGTTTTGAGACCAGAACTACATACTAGATGATAACCGTGGCTCCCCGCTCAGGTCGAAGAGCGTAGGTATAGAGGGCCCGAAGATATCGGTGTCAAGGATCCCGGAGCGGTAACCCATCCTTGCGAAAGCTAGAGACAAATTCGCTGCCGAGGATAGTCAGTGGATGCTAAGCTCTGCTAAGAGGACATCGAAGACTAACCGGCGACGGTGCTCTTGCCTACACCACCCTTAGCAGATGATACAGCGACCACTTTTGCGACATCCTTGATATTGCGCCGCTCTGGGAGCCCGCGCTGCATGCGAGGGATTGAACCCGTTCGGGGTAGACCCTGAGACTTATGATAAGTGTACTTGTCTACTATACAGAAAGGAAAAACTCACGAGGGGATTCTCATGGCTGAGATAGCGGAGGGTTTGGTGAAAAAAGCGGCGTTGGATGGTCGCCATTATATGAATTGATTTTTATATCCCAAGTGCTCGACCAAGTAATTCAAATAAGACAACTGCCACACATTGTGTGAAGAGGTACAATATCAATTATACTGATGATGTACCCGTTTATTCATTAATTAGCGTGAGGAATAAGTCTCATTGAAAAAGAATGAGGTTTGCATTACGTGACTTCTAATTCTTCATACCATTTACTCTTTTTAGATGCATTTTATAAGATTAGGTACCTTAAGTGACCTCAGAAGCTTAGAATTGATTACCTAAATCCCTATTTGCTAAGATCTTGGTTGAGTGTTAGGGGATCCTCGGACCCGCTAACCCACTAACCCACTAACCCACTAAATGGATACTGCCAGCTTCCACCGCTAAAATTTTCAGAACTTTCTTGTCGCAGTCGTGGGGCCGACGTATGAACGCCTTTTTTATTCACTATTTAGACAAGCTATTGTTGGTAATAGTGCAATGTCCAAGGCAAAGGGGCGCGCACGGCAATTTGCCGAATGGACAGAGCAACCAGTCAAAGGTATGAGATATACATGTTTTATTCAGTCACCACATATTAAATAAAGCTAACACTTGCCGCTTCATGCAGACTTCGATCCCGAAGTAGAAGTCCCAGACGAGGACGATGTCAGTGGAAGCGAAGATAGCGTAGATGAAAACGCTGGTACAGAACATTATGTCGCTGTAAGGTACGATAGTTTGTGAAAATGGTAATCTTATTCGGTATAAGCTAAATTGTTTTGCAGCAAAAGCAAGCTTCGTCGAAGAGACCCTGTCGCGCTAGGACCCCAATACCGGGGTGCTCCCGTGAGTCGAGAAGCCCTCGGTGACGAAGAGGATGACGACGAGAGCGAAGAGGACGAGGAAGGTGATGAAGACGACGAATTGGAAGGTTTTGATGATCCCGACGCGGCCGATCTCGAAGTCGACCAAGGCGATCAAGACGATGCGGAGATCGACAGCGATAACGCCTTCGACGAGTCCGACGAACAGAAATTCAAAGATTTTGTGTTTAGGGGAAGCTCTCAGGCTATGCCAAAGAAAGGCAAGAGAGTTGCAAGACCTACTGCTGCGGACTACATGGTATCTGACGAGGAAGATGACGACAGCGATGGGGCAGAACTTCATAGGGAAGACTCTGAGGATATCGATAGCGACGAAGATGCTTCTGATGAAGAAGGAATTGGCGGCTTCATAGATGACGAGGCGGAAGAGGATGAGGACGAAGATGACGAAGACGACGTGGACGAAGAGATGGAGGATAGCGACGAAGAGTTGGATGAGCAGGAAGAGGATGATGATCCTGAAGATGCAGCGCAGGCCAATGGGGCGAGCCGTGCAACAATTCAAGAGATGATGAATGCTGGCCAGCGCAATGTGGCTAGTACTTTATCAACAGCGGCTCAAAAAGATGTTGCAAAAGGGAAGGCGGTTCGACAACAGCGAAAGGCCTTTGATGCACTTCTCAACATCCGTATACGACTACAAAAGTCACTCGTCGCAGTCAACTCATTCAGTACCATTGAGGAACTAGGGGGTCAATCAGAACCCTACGAAGCGGCTGAAGCAGCCGCGCTAAAGCTATGGAATACAATTGATGGATTCCGCACGAGTATACAGTCCGACCCGTCAGGAAAGACAGGCCAAAAAAGGAAGCGAGTTGCCGATACAGATACGTCTAGTCAAGACATGTGGGAAAATATGGAGATTATTGAGCAGCGCGCGATTATTCGACGCAGGGCGGTTCTGGAGAAGTGGTCGCATAGCGCCCGAAATATAAGGATGATGGATAGGTCGTCGCGCAAATTTACCAATACGGCAGAGAAATCCCTAACTACGAGGTTGGACGAAGAGCTTGATGCACCGGAGCGGCTCATCAAACGGACCCAGACACCACGATCGTGCGCTCCGGCACAAATCGCAAAGAAAATTAATGAAGATCCGGCTATCTACGATGATGCTGATTTCTACCAGCTGCTATTAAAGGAACTCGTTGACCAACGTTCCGGAGATACGTCCGGCGCCCCGGGTGGCCCCGCAGCAACGATCCGGTTCGCCGCCGTAAAGGAAGCGAAGGCGAAGCGGCATGTGGATACTAAGGCTAGCAAGGGCCGAAAGATGCGTTTCAACGTCCACGATAAACTACAGAACTTCATGGCACCGGAAGATCGCCGAAGCTGGGAGCAAAACGCCATCGATCGCTTCTTCGGGACTCTATTCGGTCAAAAACTAGTGCTGAACGAGGACGAAGACGATAAGGAGGCGTCCGATGAGGAAATGGGCGGCGCGCCGATTAACGATGGAGGCATTCGACTATTTAGAGATTAATTTGAAACATTCTGATATCTAGACTGTCTAATAATTCATAGAAAAAAGGCAGAATAATTATTGAAATAAGTATCGTCGCGTATGTTTCCAAAAAAGAAAGGATTTTCAGAAGCTCGTATTCCATTCTTAAGAGTAACCCGACGATGCGCCGAGATCGACATCTGACCCCGTATTCTAGCAATACGAACACTGGGCGAACTAGGGTACTGATAAAAATCATAAATAATCTTTTCTGCTCTTCATAACTGTTTTTCCAACTATTCTTTAAATTTCACTTTTCTATAGTTTAATGTGGTCGTAAATTGATATCCCTACACAAAGTCGACAATTTGGGTTCGAAGCCCAAGAGAATCGCATCTAGCTATCTACTGTTACAGTTACATCTAGGAAAGTCTAGCATGAAGATGGATAGATGGTCCCCAGCTTCACTTAGAAGACAAAATGGCGCAGATAAACGGACTAATGATGAATGACCCTGTAGGTAAGGACATTCTTCTTAGAATCTAAATCCCTATCATGACGTGGAGCTTTCAACCGGGTTCAAGTTACAATTCACTAATGTTTTTTCCTAGGCGCATCTCCTTCTCGGCCACTCTTGGTTGTATAGTGGCAATGCGCAAAAAGAATTTCATTCAAAACATACCACCGAAAGGTTGTCCGGACTGTATTTCCAGGCATTACGTGGTCCTAGGTATCGTTACTATCGACGATCGAAAAGGTCCTGACAAGCACTGTCAGTCTCGAAACTATCTTCATCGTGCCGATTGCGGTAGAGCGCCAGTTACGCGAAAGAATCCTAACACAGGCAACGTTAGATGTATCGTTACACCATGGACCACGAAGAACCTAATCGCTACCCAGGCCTTACTATGTGCCTATCGTGGTTCTCATGATACAATAAAGGTTAACAGGTATCATTAACACTCGTGTTTGCTCTAGTCGCTTTAGCAAGACGTCGATGGGTTACTTCTCATGTCAGGGCCCTTCATTAGGAGACATATGCAGGCCATGGTTCCATCACTCATCTACTTGACTCTATGCATCGGCACTGGGCATGTGCAGTGCATATACAACGCCATGTTTCGCCGAAACGACCAGTCCATTTCACGAAGCCAAGGTGCTAAGAGAAAGACTAATAAGCCCTTTTCTATGCTTGCAAAGTGCTTGGCTATAGAACTACTAACGGGGATAGGGGTGAACGACGCGTAAGAACAAGCTTCGCGCGGAACCGGAGATTAGGTACTCACTGCGTAGTCCTGCGACAGGCGCATCACAAGCTAGCGCATCTCGTTGAAGATGGATTCGAATAACGACACGTTACGTGGTTTAGTTACCTGGCTCGAGCATATGCAGGTATCACCCGCATATTGACCTCTTATACATATGTATGACCAACATACAAGTAATGCAGTAAGGAGAGTTGGAGTCAAATTCGTGGCCCGAATCAGAAGCTTTCCCGGAGAGCTTCAATTTGGCCTTCGCCAGAATCTCGCGGAATTCTTCAAGGTGGTTTGCAACATTTTATCAAGTTCCTGGCCGGCGCTTTTTCGGCGACAACGAGCTTCCCGTTTCGGATTAAGATAAAAATATACCCAAGGCAAAAACAAAAAAAAAGTCTCCGTCGCCTTGGGCTTTGCGCATATACATACTCCTCCAATCACACCCTACGCATCCTATTCGTAGGAAACAGTTCATCTGAAGTTTAAGGACCCCTGTTGAATTAAGCACGCGGTCCGGCGCAGGTACAAATCCAAGCATCATTCAATCAGCTGCTTCGTTGGAGATCCAAGACATGGTAAAATCGACCCACACAGAATCTAGATTGCACCGCATGTGCATTCAACCACGGGGGCTTGGAGCACAAAGATTTTCCGGTAAGGATAAGTCAATAAATTCCATCGAAGGGCGTGTTAGTCAGGTTAATATACGTTGTTTATATCAAACAAAATAACCTTGGAATCGTCATCTGCCTATTTTCCCCTTCACCTAATTCTCATAATATCGTCGAAGCTGACCCGGTACTTGATGACTTAGTCTCAGCCGGGATGAGAATATAATAAGAATATAATATGTTCCCGCCTCCAAATGTTTGACCTCTTTAACGTGCGGGGGGCATCCGTCTGGGGGGATCTGCAACCGGTACCGATCTGGTGTGCGCCATCTGCGATTTGGGGCCTTGCGCCGCCATCATGTCGGACTTTTTAACCTTCATTGGAATGTCGTTTATATTTGACACATCCCGGCGTCCAATCACGTCCGTCCGCGTTACCGAGTAGCTTTTTGTGTATCCCATGCTAAACGTTCGAATATACTCCCCGATCTTGGATCCTCATACCCCTTAATCATCCCCCATAATCCCCAAGGGTCACGTCGACTTACCAATAAGCCACGCGCCTCAACTTTAAACTTACCTACTTGTGGCCCGCTACTTACCGACGACTGTTTCTGCTACTTTTTTAAGATCGCATAGTATGGCCTAGGGTCCGAGAATGCAACCCGAGCGTGCAACTCGACCGCTCCCGGACTGTTCTGTTGTACCATCCCGGCCCCGTCAGTGCAATTTTACTTCCACGTCGCCGTTGTTCGTTCCAGATCCATACTTGTGGTCTAGACGCGTGTATAGCTCTCTACCTCCTATCCGTGCTCTGGTGATGATACCATGGGCGCTCGAGACCCTGGTCACCTTCCCTTTCCAAGCTCACGAGAACTTCAGTTCTTCACGCAGGTTGGCGCTAGACCTCTCATTCTTTGACTCGGCTTGTGCGGTTCCTTGCCACTAGCTTCTACCCTTACCCCTCCCCGATTGCTCTATATTAACTAGGTATTATATGTTAGGCATATATATAACAGGATATCTACCTTCATCTAGCCATGTAGGACGATCATCACCCTAAGTATACCGCAGTCTATACAGCTGGTCTATGACTTACACTCATTCTTACCAATTTCAGTTCTACTACAAGTGTACATATTCCTACAACATCATTAGATCTACTTTACTTATATAAGGTGATCGTTACCTCAACAACAACATGTTCGTGAAAGTACTTACTTCCGTGCTGGCCTTAACGGCATCAACCGTATCGGCCGAGGGCGCACCCGGTTACGCAGGCTTTGGACTGGTCTGGGCAGAGACCTTCGATGGTGCGGCCGGGTCTGCAGTCAACAGCAACAACTGGAACATCATCACGGGCCTCAAGGTCAACAACGAATGGCAGACCTACACGACATCCTCACAGAACCTCCAACTTAGCGGTGGTGCCACCGTACAGATCGTGCCGCGCAAGGACAGCAGTGGCCAATGGACTTCGGCACGTATCGAGTCCAAGTATACATTCACGCCGCCAGCAGGCACGCAGACGATGGCCGAGGCGAAACTACGATTCGGCGACAACGACATCGCGAACAAGCAGGGCATCTGGCCCGCGTTCTGGCTCCTGGGTAACTCGATCAATAATGGGGTAGGGTGGCCGACGTGCGGCGAGCTGGACGTTATGGAAACGGTCAACGGACAGCTGACGGGCCACGGCACGGTCCACTGCGACGTGTACCCCGGCGGTGTATGCAACGAGCCCAACGGCATCGCCGGTACCATCTCCATCCCCGACCAGAGCTGGCACAACTGGCGTATCGTATGGGACCGTCGCGCTAGTAGTTGGACCGGCGAGACGATTACATGGTACATGGACGGCCAGCAATTCCATCAGATCTCCGGCTCTAGCATCAACAACCAGGGCGTCTGGAACTCGCTTTCCAACTCGGCCATGTTCTTCATTCTCAACGTCGCTGTCGGCGGTGACTGGGTAAGTTTATCCACTCTTCTTGTCGCTAGAAATATTCGGGATTGTCAACTTGCTAACGAAGTGTGTGTTGTACAGCCCGGCGCGCCCAACAGCGCCACCCTGGACGGGTACGGCAGCATGATGGAGGTTGCGTACGTCGCGCATTACATCGCGACTTAATAAATTATAAATTGATAAACATCGAATCGGAAGGGTAACAGGGGACGGGGACGGGGCTGGGGCTGAAGGAGTTTGGGTTGAGAACTTGGGTCGGGTGGGAATATTCTTTGCATTCTTCGTCCTTCGCTCCTGAACATGTTTGAACTTTTTGCATATGCGAACATTCGCTTCTTGTATATACTTGCGGAGGATTTGTATATACTTACATGCCTCTTTATCTATTTTTACCAATCGAGAACAGTTCACATGCGAGCTTCGATATTATTGCGTGTAAAGAACCAACCCATCCCCCCTAAGTCATATGGGAGTTAATTATGAGCACACACATGACAAGGATAATAAGTTAAATTAACTCGTAACTCTCAATGCGCTATACTCTCACTATTTCCGTATTACGTTTTGACTGATTTTACTCTATACCCACCACGTAGCTCAGCAAACCCCTGAAACCTATCGAGAAACGTTATAAATACATGAGGAAGTTAGTAACCACCAGACAACAGCATAACATTAGGTACATAGTATAGATTGATTAGAAGTATTTACCTAGGTACCTTGGTAACTACCAAGGTTCGTAAGGCATTATTATTCAAGTTTAACATTTATTTCATTTAGGTAGTTTATTGTGAACAACATGAGGCTCCTTGTATAAGCAGCTAATGACACATAGGTTAATATAAGCTATCAAAGTAACTGTTTCTGTACGTAGCACTGTATGGAGGGCAACGCATTTTCTATGGTAGTGAGCTGTATAAGCTCAATCTCTGAGCATATCGACCCCAATATGCTATCTCATCCTAACAATCACATCTCTCGCGCCCCAAATAAGAACAGACCATTCCTTTTTATTTACTCTTCATTCACATTCGTAATAATGAAAGACTCGTGCCGAAATTTCGTCATTAAGCAACTTCTAGCAACCCTAGTCTGCCTGCTTCACATTGGATAGTCATGGCGGTTAATCATGCCGGCTAATTCCCGCTGATGGGTAAGGTAGCTGGCTGTCGTCATGGGGTAAGGTTTTTATATACGGCTTATAGAGCCGCACTGTAGATAAAGGGTAGTCATCTTGGCCCAATAACTTTATCTATCTAACCTGCCTATCTGAGGCGGTCTCGTGAGCCTTTTCTTAAATCCTGTGGGGATTCGTTACGTTGAGGCCATCAATATCCCTGTCGCTTCCGCGGTGGTGTAATAAGCTTATCTTGCCGTGTGCCGAGTAGTAAGAGCATATCTTAGAGCGAAGGACCGAAAGGGACAATATATATATCTAGTTGATATCAGATTGTTAGTATATAGGATTCATTGTGCGCTATAAAGAGGCGAGCGGATGCTATGTTCATATGTTAATGATATATCTATCCATAACCCCCTAAAACTATCCACATACTATTGCGAGTATGAGCCTCAAGATCATCCAAGGCCTGGCTTTCGCCATATGCGCCGCCGCTGCTACGGAGGGCTCACCCGGCGATCCCGATTTCTACAACACCGTTGCCGAGATATTCTCGGGGCCTGACTGTGGCGAAGAGAGCTTTGTTTGGGTGGATCCTATATTCGGGAGCGGCGGGAGCTGTCAACCTCTCGATAGACACGGGAATACCCCTGACATCCTCAGCTACAAACCTACCGACATCTATCCTGACTGCATAGGTGTGTTATGAGTTTCTGTCTAATAGGTCCCTCTTTTTATCACTAAGATAATAAATAAGTTACACTATACACGGATACCGAATGCAATAGCACACCGTACTCGGCGGAGGTAAACCAATGTGTTCAAGCGGGTATTCCTTTCGTCAGTGCCTTCGTGCAGTGCCCGTTCTCGATCAACCCGGAAAGTGCCTAGAGCGAAGCTGCTTCGGGACTGTTTTTATCAAGACGGGGTCGCTTCTGGCTTTGCGCTGGAACTGGGTTCATATTGCCGTCATCGAGAAATAGGGAGGAGTTATGACTGAAGGGTCCCGTCGTGGATCTCAGGGGGTACGGCGGGGGTAGCCCGGGCGGCAGAATATTATTATAGTCCTGGTATAGAGCTATAGTGGATAAAATGGTATTTTGTTCCGCGTTATATATGCATATGTACTAATGAGAGGTAGTCGATATATTACGGTACGTTGGAACGAATGATAATAAATTCGACTTCGTCTTTATATATCCCATTTGCCGTCAGCAAGGATTTGTTTGCTGTGGGAATTCCTACCTCTCATAAAACTACAGCGCTGTTTTACCGAATCTCCTAAACCCCATCCCCCGTAGCGAAATTCTGGAGATGCAATCAGATAAGTTGTTGGAGGAAGCTGAGTATGGCAAGCTCCCGTTTGATATTTTTGTCTGTATAATGTCGCACAATATATAAGGCGTAATTGCTAATTAGCGATTACGGCGTCGTTTTTCGTGTTCGACATGTAGGCATTTTACTCAATATGCATTACGGGCTAGATAATAAGAGCACGCGAGTGGCTAAAATTAGATGCCCATGGACGCCATGCATGTATCTTACGAACGTATTGGCTAGATTTCACATCTCACTCATATACTAGCCATATCATGAGCTAAGCTACTCGAATAAAATACTACCTACGACTGCCCAGATAGAGCGCGTCTTGTTCCCTCGCTAAACAATCAGTGAGAGAAACCTGTCTGTAAAGACTCATCTCGGGAGATATGCACCTGTCTGGCTGCGCACATGTTACTCCCCCGAGCTAGCGGAGTCATATGCCGACTGGTGCAAAGAAGACCTGGAGCATTTACTACGGGTTCCCGCTATAGCCGATACTATACGATACACTTACGAGACGGATGATATAGTGCAGGAAGATGAAGAAGACTTCGAGCGCCCTGGCCCGGATGAAGAGTTTAAGATGGTCGAATGTTCGATGGAGGGTCCCTGGCGGATTTATATGATGGCTGTGAGTATGTTGATATGTATGAACCTGGCGCTGTGCTTGAATTTGACTGAAGAGCGTGAATCTACTATAATCCCTCTAGATTTATGATGCAATATGGGCGATTGGAGTTTGATCAAGACCTGCAAGTTAGGACGATGTACGCTGTGATTTTGGAGATTAGTGGGTTGTTTTAGCTGACCAGCTGGGTGGGGGTGGTCTAGCTTTCTTAATCTGTTCCGACGCATTGCGATTTATCTAAGAGATATAATATCAAATACAGGTACCTACTTCCCTATATTAGCTGAGTAGGAGATGCCACTTCCAACTCTTCCAACTAAAATAGTATAGAAGAGCTACATGCACCTAAGTATTACCCTTACCTTAAGGTAAAGAGAAAGTAAGAGGCACGCAGATGCCCGAAACATTCTCACTTAGCTACAAGAGCTACGGGTGCTACGAGCCCCACATCATCTTCACCTCCTAAATCCTTACAGGTGCCCCTCACTCAATGACGTTATGACTCCGTTTGTTGCTGCAGGTACAAACGAAACTGAAGCTTCACTGCTTCTGGGGAAGTTACATGTATTAATAATTAAATCACCATAGCTTCCCCAATTTCAATCTTACATCTCCATCTTCGAATTATTTCTGCCGAATTGTAATTCACCATCTTCCAACCAGAAACAATAAGTCAAAGTCACAAGTCTAACAGTTATCATGTCGATCCCAACCTCCACGTCCGTTGTCGAGTCCGCCGTAATCAAGGCGCCTCTCAGTCACGTCTGGCATCATATCAAGCGTAAGTTCAATATCTGACTTCGGTTAGTCACGACCAGGTATCTAACTGAATTTCTCATTAGTCCAGAATTTCCACAACTTCTGGTCCGCCCTCAAGTCGAGTCAGTATGTTAAGGGTACTAGTGATGAGACCGATGTTGTGAAGTGGACCTTCAAAGATGGCACCGAGCTCGAAGTGAAGCAGGAGGAGCACAGCGTATGTTCATTTCATCCACCTCGTGGCTAGCTTCTAACCATATTATAAGACTATCAATCACTACATTACTTACAGTGTCATCACCGCCAAGCCTGAGCTGACCTACTCTTCCGTCCTCTCTACCATTCGCTGCTACGCTGTTACTTCGGGCGAGTTGGAGGGAAGCACCTTTGTAGAATGGACTGGAAATTTCTCCAGCGATGCTGATGCAGGTGCGTATCAATTCCTACTCATCTGGACAGTTCTACTCTAGTTTGTGTTTGTGTCGCAAATGAGCTGACAATATTGCGGTAGGTGTTATTCAGGATGCCAAATTCAAGCGTCGTGATGCCCTGGCCGACTTGGCCAAGGCGGCGACAAGCAAATAGACTGACGATATTCCTAGCAGTAGACTACCTTTGGGGAAATTCTAGGGGGAAGGGTGAAAAGTCTTGTCTTGTCGATGTATAATTAAGTAGCTATGGCAGACAGAAAAGGGTATGATAGGTATGCAATGAAACACTGGTACTAGTAGGAGACAATCAGAACTCATGATGAACAATCAATAATGCTTCTTTGAAATGAGTCGCATCTATACGCTAGGTATTCCGTCTAGCCCGCCCATTCCATTGTGAATACTTAAGCCAAGCCATCGGCCACAGTCAATATATTGAGATGACTATGTTAATAGATTAAATCAGCTCGGACAGCGATACTTCAGACCGCGAAAGCGGTAGCAAATAACCAGATTAGACACCTATATCCTATATCTAGTAACATACACGTATGTTGTGTTTAGTTTGTTATCATACCGTTGCACAATTGCTTTGTGCAAATGTTTGAGAGCTCCCTGTTGTATTTTTCTTTCTCTACCTACCTCTTAACGCAATGTTCGTTCGTCAACTATAAAATTCAATAATTTGGTTTTATTACAATGAAAATCAAACTCTTATTAGTAAAGTGATATAATAAGTTTCTTACCCTTGCCTCCATATCCTTTCAAAGCTTGCATCTTCAGATTCCCAATCTAGAAAGTTTAAGACGACTATTAAACAATAGGACAAGAGTACTATTGATACCTAGAATTATTTCGGAAATACCAATCGCTCACAATGACAACATACAAAACTTCCGGGCAAACCATTCGACCCATATACACAAAAGAGGACCTCAACAAGATAGAAGCAGAACTAGAAAGAGCTGGTCTGTTTATTGAATACAGAGGCCACGGTGGTTCGTACTTTAGAAAACTAAACCCCCTGCCCGGTCAGGGGTTTGTTGAAGCACCACCTCACTCTCAGATAACACGAAATTTTATAGATTTCAAAGGTGAAAGGGCGCTTAACTTCGCCATCTCAAAAGGATGGGAACAATGGTTTACGCCGCTTATAGTTTCAACAAGGCCGTTTCGTGGGCCAAACCTGTCCTCGGACGAAGCGAAAATTAACATGGCGAGTGAAATAGACAGTTGGGAGTCCACTGCAATGTGTAAAACCCTCTTCGAAACATTACAGAAAATATTACCTACCAATATCAATAAGATCATTGCATTTGGCTTGGGACAAATTGGGGATGTGGAGTTAATAAGCCCAATGAGAATATTTGACGTCCAAAGTCATAGGGAGCACGCCCTAGTGTTGACTGTAGCCAGGGCTTTGAATGGAAGGAAAGGTACGAACCAAGAGAATAATGTACCCGTTTATCTTCAGGATCCTGCTTACACAACTGTATGCAAAAGCGTCCTTAGTGACACATACGGGTTCAAAATTATCGACGGGTTTGGTGCCCGTGGCTTCACAATGGTTGATGAGAATACTCTCGTCATGGGCCACCACCCTAACTATCCTCTCCGGGAGATTATCGCAGATATTGCCCGACCCGCCGCTATGTGTTGGTCGCCTCCAAACCGGGAACTATTTGAGAACGAGCCTCCACGCCGTAAAATATATGCCACTGACGTTGACTCTGTCCGTGTTTACGAGATGCTAAAAGAGTACGAAGAGACTCCTATTCCCGGCTTTCGTTCTAGGAAGCCTTTTGCCGACCATGATAATTTCCAGATAGAGTGGATGGAGGAACCATTTTACGACAGCGTATGGTATATCCGAAAACAAAAGACTTAGTATCTTTAATTTAAGTAGACCATTGTAGCCTTTGTGAGTATGAATACCTAAGTAAAGAGATTATAAGGGAGTTACCATAAACTAAAGGCCTTGTTATATCACACATCTTAAGTAGGTAATTTATAGCTGAACCGTGTGATTAACATCGGGATGTGGCCTAGTCAATAGCTGTTACTTATAACGACATGTGATATCTTCAAATAAAGCATATAATTGTCGCTATTGCAAGTCCGAGACCTGCTAAGTAACATTTCATCACTACCACTAACTATAGGTAATGCCATAAATGGTAGGCATAAGGTGACATGGCTCGTCTAAACCCCACCTAAACTATGGCATTTTATGGATTCCGCAGACTCCTTTAACCTAAATCCTTGCTAAATCCAGTAGGTATCCAACACTGAAGTGAGGAGAAATGGTTCTATAGCATCGGGGTAGATCAATAGAATAATGCGGAGTATTATATATCATTTACCATTGGCTATCATTTTCGGTTCATGGGTTCTTGAAATACTGCGGTATCAAAAAGAATGTGCCCTCACGTAGCACTTCATACTATCCAAAGATCAATATCTACTTCACAGACAAAACGTGGAAGAACACAGCTCAATAAGATAGAACAAAATGGCGCCTCCTTTTAGAGCTGACCATATAGGGTCATTACTAAGACCTCAATCACTTCTAGAGGCTCGCTCAGGGCTCTCATCGCCCTCCCAAATGTATTCGCTTGACATTCCACAGTCAGTCAAAGATGCGGAGGCGCAAGCAATTCGCGAGGTAGTTCAACTACAGTTGCAGAAGGGGGTCCGACCCATTACAGACGGGGAATACGCTCGCCACATCTACTATGGCGGCTTTTTCGAAAAGCTCTCTGGCTTTGAAGCCAAGCCAAATCTTCCTATCCCAGATGCATTCAGAACTGGCTTTCCAACAACTACTGGTCTTGCAAAGATGGGAGCGAAGACCCGGGCCGCAGTTATTTGCACAGGTAAAATCGGATATAAGGATTCACCTTACCTTTCAGAATGGCTCATGCTTCGTGACAATCTACCTGAACATCTATGGCATGAAGCCAAGTTCACTATTCCAGCGCCGAACTATCAGCACATTCAGCTTAAACCAGGCACAGCATGGACTCAAGGATCGGGGTACACTTCCGACCAAGAGTACTTTAACGACCTCGCGAAATGCTACTCCTCTGAGCTTCGCACACTCTACGATGCCGGTCTCCGTAATATCCAGGTAGATGACCCACATCTGACCTACTTCTGCTCCTCCCAGTTCATTGAAGGGTGCAAGAAAGATGGCACCAATCCAGATGAGCTTCTTGACTTGTATACTCGGACTCACAACCATATCTTGGCGAACAATCCGGCAGATCTACACGCAGGGATGCATCTGTGTCGAGGCAACATGTCTGGGTCTACACATTGGGTCTCGGGTTCGTACGAGAAGATCGCGTACAAGCTCTTCAACGAAACAGATTATCAGACCTACTATCTGGAATTCGACGATGTCGAGCGGGCGGGTGGTTTCGAGCCTTTGAGGTTCCTACCTAAAGGCAAAAACGTAGTATTGGGCCTTATTTCGACGAAGACACCAGAGCTAGAGGATCCAAACATTGTTAAAGAGAAGGTCTATGCCGCCGCTGCCATAATATCCAGTGCACAGGGGATAAGTAAAGATGAGGCGTTGGAATGCCTTGCCGTTAGCCCACAGTGTGGGTTCAGTAGTAGCAGCTTGGCTGGCGGTTTGGGTATGACGATGGAAATAATGTGGGAAAAGTTGCAATTTGTGCGAGACATCACTCAAGAAATATGGAAATAAGAGGTATTATCTTTTTATGGGTTCATCTTCGAATAACAATGGTATAGTTGACAGAAGATCAGTTAAACGTCGGGTACCTTATAAAAAGAAAGTTTTCATATCTTTACTGACGTTGTTTCCCTATCTCAGCACAAGTCCCTTGTATAAGGGGCAATGCTATTTGTACATAAACTTTAGTTCATTTTATTACAAGACATACATGGTCGTTTCCGATATTCAGCATATCAAGTCCGAGGCACTTAATATCTAGAATATTGCCCGAGTTTATGAGGGGTTATTGTATCGAATTTTTTCTATGGCTTAAATAGGAAAGTAATTTAATAGGTAATATTTGGCATGTGTATCATTTTTTAAGCGATTTGATTGGGTATACGACTTGTATATATGGGGTATGGTTTAGCATTTTAGCCGAAAATTAATTTTAAAAGTTAAAATAGCTTTAATTAAATATATTATTATAATATATATAAAGTTATAAAAAAAGCGTTGTTTTTTTATAAATAAAATAAAATAAAATAAAGTAATAAAAAAAATAATATTATATAATTTAACAATAAATGGTTAAAAATTATTTAATTAAAATATATTAACGAAACGTTTTTTTATTTTTTATTAATAATATTATATATTTTTAAATATAAATAAATTATAATATATTGTTTATTTAAAATTTAAATGGTTAAGTTTTTTATATTATTTTTAATATTTAAAATGGTATTTTAAAATTTTTTTAAATTTTTTTTTCGTTAATGTAAATAAAAATGTATTAAAATTTAAATATATAAATAATATAAAAATAATTAAAGATTAATATTTTAATTTATGAAATAAATGTTAATTAATTAAACTATTTAATTGTTTAAGTAAAAAATTAAAGTATATTTAATATTTTTTATATTAAATAATAATTTATTTTATAAAATAGTTTTATTTTTTATTTATTTTTTTTTTTATATAAAATTTAATATATAATATAAAATTTATATAAAATTATATTAATATTAAATATATTATAATATTTAATTATAATAAAATTAATAATATAATTAAAAAAAATAAAATTAAAAAAAATAAGTTTTTAATTAATTTTATTTTTAAATTAAAAATTATTTATTTTAATTTTAAATTATAATATATAGTAAATTTAAAAATTATTATTAATAAATTTTATTATTTTATATTATTAAATAAAAGTTATATTATTATATTTTTTCGGAAATAATTTAAAACCGGTTTTTTTTTTAAAAGTTTTTTTAAAAAAAATTAAAAAAAGTTATTATAAATATTTAAATATTTAATGTTGGGATACCAGTCATGTGCCATGCCACGTGACTAGGGTTGTGCCAACACACACCGCCCACGCAAGGTCCACACACATGTAAATAGATATTCTCCCACTTGGTAAATCTTTTACCTTACCTAATCAACTTAAACCAATCAAGCAATACAATTCAGTTACCCTTTCTTTATTACGTAATACATACAGAACCTTGTCACTCCAACATTTAAATTGGTTAATAAATAATATTATTATTTATAATAATATTTTTTAATTATTTAAATTAATTTTAAATAATAATAATAATATTTAATTTTTTACAAAATATAAATAAATATAAATAAATTAATAAATAAAAAAGTAATAAAATATTATAATATTATATATAAATAGTTAATATTATTTTAATTAATTATTATTAATTTAATGCGTTATTATTTTAATATGTTAATTTAATATATTATTTTATTTTAAACTTTATTTTAATATTTTATTACCTTTTTTTTTTTTATTTATTTATTTTGCGTAATAATAGTTTATAATATATTAATTTTATAATATTTATTTATTTCCAAATAATCTTTTTAACCTTTTTTTAAAATTATAACGTAAGTTAAAAGTATTATTTTTTTATTAATTATTTTAATTATATATATAATTTATTATTAAAATTTACTTATTATAATAAAAATATAAATTATAATTTAATTATTTATATTTATTATATTATAATTAATAATATTTAATTTATTAAAATAAAAAATAAACCAAAAAATATTATTTAATAAAATAATAAAACGTTTAATTATATTTATTTATTAATTTATAAAAAATTTAATAAAAAAAAAACTGTTGTTTGTTTTAATAATAATTATTTTATTAAATTATTTTATTTTTTTTATAATATTAAAAAAAACGGTAAATTAATATATTTTTTTTTAAATATTAATTAATTATTTAATATATTATTTATTTATGTTAAATTTTAAATATTAAATATTTTTTTATAATAATATATCTTTTTTTTAGAAAGAAATATTTATATTTATTGTAGATTTTAACGTAAAATAAAATAATAATTTTTAAGATATAATATTAAACTATAATAAAATATATTTATATAATTTTTAGTTTTAAAAGTAATTGGTTTAAAGTAAATTATATAAGTAAATATAACGTTTTAAATATTAATTTTTTAATAAATTTAATAGCGTTTTATAAAGATATATATTATTTATAAAATAATAAAATAAAAATTATTTTATTTTTTAAATAATATAAAAGTATATATTATTTAATTAATTATATATTTAAAATATGCGTTAATAATTATATGGAAATAAAAAAGTAATATTATAATATTAAATATTAAAAATTATATAATATTTATTAAAAATTTTTATTTATTTATTTTATTTGGTTTATTTTTAATAAAAATATTATTATATTTTATATATTTAAAAAATATTATTATAAATTTTTATTTTTTATAAATATTATAAAAATTTTCGATATTTATATAAAAAATGCTGTATTTTTAAATAAGATTTTTTTGCGTTTATTTTTTAATTCCGGTTAATTAAATTTAAGTTTATTTTTTAAAAAATAGTTTTTATTTTAAATTTATAAAAATTTTATTAAATATTATTTTATTAACAATTAAATAATATATTTTAAAAATAATAAAAATAGTAAAAATAATAAAAATAACAAAAATAATAAAAATAGTAAAAATAACGAAAATAGTAAAAATAATAAAAATAGTAAAAATAGTAAAAATAATAAAAATAATAAAAACGATAAAAATAATAAAATAATTTATAAAGGTTTTTATAGGTATTATTTAATAGGTAATTAAATTATATTTTTTAAATATAATAAAAAAAAATAAAAATAAAATAATTAATAAAAATTTTTATAAATATTATTTAATAAATAATTAATTTATATTTTTTAATAATAATAATAAACGTATTAATTAAAAACGTTAATAATTTAAAAATTTTAATAACGTGTTTATTTTATTTTTTTTATAATTTTTTATTACTTTTAATAATAACAATTAAAATAATAGCTTTATATTAAATTTATTAATTATTAAGTTTAAAAAAAAAGATAATTTAAAAAATAACGGCAGTTAAAATAATAATATTATAATAAATTTATTTATTATAAAGTTTAAAAAAAAAGTTGGTTTTTTAAATAATAGTAATATTGTTAATAGTATAATATATTAAATTATAATATATTATATAAATAATATATAATATTAATATATTTAATATAACGTAGTTATTTTTTTAATTTTTATATTTATTAAGTTTATTACGATATGTTTAAAAAAGATTTTAATGTAATAAAGTTATATTTAAAGTTATATAATAAATATATAAGTTATTATTTAATATATTAAAGAAATTATATAAATTTTTAATTATATTATTTTTATTATATTAATAAATTGCGTTAATTATAATTATTTAATTTAAATATTTATTTTTAATATTAATTATTTTATTATTTAATTATTTATTAATTATTAAAAAGTTTTAAATATATATATAATTTATCTTTTATAAATAATATAAATAATTCTTTTATTAAAATATAAAATAATTTTAAATTATATTTAATAAATATTTTAAAGTTTAATAAAATAGTAATATTTTTATTATATTATTATTTTATTATTTTTAAAAAATTATAAACTAATTATATTTAATATAATTTTTATAATTTTAAAATTAAATTATATTTAATTAATTTATTTATTATTTATTTATTTAATAATTTATAATATATATATATATATATATATAATAATTTATTATTTTAAACTTTTTTAATTTTATTTTATTTTTTTATTTTTTTAAATATATAAATATTTAATAAAAATAATTTTCCTATTTTTAATTTTATTTTTAATTAAATAATAAATTTTTTTTTATTTATAATTAAATATGGTTTTAAAATTTACGTTAAATATTATTATAGTTAATTTTTTTATAATTGATTTTTTTATATTTAAATTATTTATAAAATTTATAAAAAATATTATATTAATAATTATATTAAATAAAATATAAAATAAAATAATTATAATTTATTAATAATTAAAATAAAAAAGCTATTATAAAAATTATTTTTATATTATTATTTATTTTCTACTTTTTAATATAAATTTTAATATACTTTTTTTATTAATAATTATTAAACTTTTTACCTTTTTATTATTATTTAATTTACTGCTATTATATTTATTATTTAAATATTAATTAAATAAAAATTTTTAAAAAAATATATTTTTAATTTTTAAAATAATTAAAATAAAATATAAAAATATTATTTTTTTATTTTTATTAAAATTTATATTTATATTAAAAAATTATATAATTTAAATTTTTTTTAATAAATTAATATATAATTATTTATAATATAATGAACAAGTGTAATGTTATTAAACTTAGTTATAAAGTATTTTATTACGTAACTTTAATTTTACGGATTATATAAAAGTTTTAAAATCATTTCATTTTTTTAATTAAAAACACATACACACTTTTATTTTAAATTATCTTTTAATTAACAGTTATTTTAACCTTTAATTTACATCGATTTTATTTTATTACCTTTTGTTCCTCGTTTATTAATTAGTTAAATTCGTATTTATAAATTAAAGTATAATGTTATCATTAACGGCTTAAAGCCTTTTACAAAGATCAAGTTATTAAAGTAATAAGCTATACTTTGCAAAAGTCCCTACCTTTTGTTTAATAATTCCATATTTACCAAATTATAAAAATAATTTAATATTTAACAATTATTTAATATTAATATTATTATATTATAAATATATAAAATATATAAACCTTATAATAATAAATATAATAATTATATTAAAAAAAAAATTTTTAAAATAATTATATAATTACATTAATAAATATAAAATATAATTTTAAAAATATATATATTAATTATTATTATAATAATAAAAATAATAATTATTTTTTTTTTAATATAAATTTAACGTTATTTTTTTAATATTAAAAATTAAAATTTAATATTTATAAATTTTAAATTAAATAAATAAAATTAATTAAAATTAAATAAATTAAATTAATTAAATTAACGTTAAATATTTACTTTAAAATATATTTTTATAATAAAATTATATTTATTTTATAAATTAAATTATACGCATTTAATTAATAAAAATTTTTAATTTATTAAATGTTGCATAAACGAGGTTTATAGCTAACGTTGTGGATAGCTTTTAGCTAGTTAATAAGGTGGTTAGCCTTAATATGGGTTTTTTATTACTTATAAAAGCCATATATATATACGATAAATAATTGTTTCTTTAAATTAATTTAAGCCTTTATTTTATTTAATTATCCCAGTTAATATTTGTTTAATAGTTATGAGCTTGGTTTATGTTTAAGGTAATTATTATATTAAAATATTTGGATTATTATATTAGAATTAATTATTTTTTTTTTATAATTTTATTTATTTATTTATTTTTATTTTTATTTTACAACGTTTAATATGTTATTTTTAATAGTTTTTGATATAATTATTTTAATTACTATTAAATTTAATGGCCGATAAGATTTTACCGACTGGTATATATAGTTTTGTATGTATGTTAAATGGCGTGGGGCGTGGTTATATGTTGATTTTGATATATAAGATGTATTTTATATTATGATTTATTTGTTAGTTAAACTAACGATAATTACAGTAAAGAAAAAAATTAAAGTAATAGCTATAAACTGTAAGTAAAACCTTTTTATAAGTAACGAAATAAGTAGTTTATACGATAAAAAAAAAAAGGATTTTTTGGTAAAGTATTTATTTTAAATAATTAAGTTTATATATTATATTTAAATTTAAATTTGGATTAATTATACGGTTAATTTTAAAATTTTGCAATTTATTATAATAGAATTTAAAATTAATTAACCAAATAAGTTATTATTAATTTAAAAGGTTATTTGTTTATTTTATAAAAAGCTAACGCTGTTTAAAAAAAATGTTATTATTAATATATGTTAAAAGTATAAAGTAGTTATAATAACGGTTTAGCTTTAATTAAGCCTTAAAGTATAATATAAATAATAAAAGTAAGTATATATTAAAGTTAAAGTTTATAACTTAACCGAAATTAAAAGGTAATTACCCATATAAGAATTTTTTAAAGCTATAATTATTAAAATAATTTTAAAATAAGTTTAGGTATAATTTAATTAAATGGCCAAAAACAAAATATTAAATTATGCGTAATTTACGTTAAAAAATTACGGGAAATGGTTAATAGTTTTGTTATATTAAAAAATAATGTTATTAATAAATTTAAGGGTATTTATTACTGGAGTAAAGAATGTGTTAAAATATATTTATCCATGTTTTAAAAAGTTAAAAAATAAGTACGATTGGTTAATAAAATATTATAAAAAATTTAAATATACTGTTTATGGTATAAATAATCTATAGCTTTAACATATATTTAACCAAAAAAAATATAAGCTTATAAAAACACGTTTTAAATTTATGAAATGGTATAAATTACGTTAATAATTAAATAAAGAAAATAGCTGTTATTTTAACCCGATAATAGTATAACTTTAAAAATATTAAAGGTAAAAGTATAAAATAAAGCTGTTTTTAACATTTGTTACTCATATTTTGCATATTTATTTTTAATTTTATAAAAAAGGATAGGTTAATAATAATTAACTTATTTCCTATAAATACATTTAGCCTTATATGAAAGGGCAGATTAATAACAATTAATTCATCTCCAAAAAACATATATTTTACTTTAAAAAAAAAGCAGGTTAACAACAATTAACCCATTTCTTATAAACATTATAATCTATTAAAAAAAACAAATTAATAACGGTTAATTTATAATTTATAAGTAAATAAATTAAACTAAATTATTTATATAGATTTTAAGTTATAACACTTGTAAAAAATATTAACAAAAAAATAAAAATACCTATTTAAATATAATCTTTTTATAACTACTGCTTTAATTAAAGGATAATATATACATCTCTTTTATAAATATATATAAAATTATAAATAACTACCACCTAAATTAAAAAATAATAATAAAATAAAGAAAATAACTTTATTAACTGTATAAAATCTTTTAAAACGGTGATTTTAAAAGACTCGGAAATATATCGCATAAATAAAATCTATAGCCAATATTATAAATAATTTCTAATTAACCAACAAAATGGCTAACCCTAATATAAATCTTTTATCACCTATAAAAGCCATATATATACACAATAAATAACTATTTCCTTAAATTAATTCAAGCCTTCATTTCATCCAATCGTCCCAGCCAATATCCGTTTAACATTAAATTAATAAATTTAAACATTTTTATAAATTATTATATATATATAAATATACTTTTTAAAAAATAAATATTAAATATTATTTTAATTATTAATAAATTTTATAACTTTACAAAAATAATATTTTAATTTTATTTATTAATAATTTTTAAATTAAAATCTTTTTTATTAATAATTAAAAATTTTTTTATTATAGTTTTAATAAATAATAAATTTATTATAATATTACCTTTTATATAATTAACCTTTTAAATTTATTAAATAAATTTTATATATTTTAAATCTTATTCCAAAAAATATTATTTAATAACTTTATACTTTTTAAATACTTTATCGTTTAAATTATTATTATTAAAATTAATTAAAAATATAAAAATTAAATTATTAATTATAAATTTTATAAAATTAATAATTATTTTACCTTTATTAATAATTAAATTTATTAAATTTATTATAAAAAATTTATTTTAATTAAAATATAATATTAAATTTTTATTATTAATAAAAGTTTAAAAAATAATTACATTATTATTAATATTTAACTTATTACAAATAATTAAATTATACCACTTTTAAAAACTTAATATAATTACTTTACCAAAACTACTTTTTAATTAATTTTATATACTTTATTTTTTAACTTTAAAACGTTTTAATTTTAATTAATATATTTAATTTAAAAAAAATATTATAATAATAATATTTAAAATTATTATAAAAATAATTTAATTAATTAATTATAAAAATCTTATTAAAAAAATAAATAAAATAAATAAATATTTAATAAAAATTTATAATTTATAACTTATTTTAAATATAAATTTTTTTTTAAATTAATTTATAATTAAATTTACATAATAAATTATTTAACCAATTATAAAATTTATTTTTATATTATTTATCTATAAATACTTCTATTTTATAAATTTATTAAAAAATAAAAATATATAAAAAAAAAAATATTTTTACGTAAAAATTTAATATATATTATTTTTTTTTATTAAAAATAAAACTATATTTTTATAAAAACCTTATATTTAAATAACAATTTAATATTTTAAAAAACTAATTTTAAAATTTTTAAAATATTACATATTTATTTAATAAAATTATATAATATAACTTTTATTTAAATAAAATTTAAATAAATTAATATTATTTATTATTTTATTATATTAATAAAATTTATTATAATAATTTTTTATATTAATATAAAATTAAAATTTTTATTATTTATTATATAAATATATTATATATTTAAATTATTAAATATAAATATAACTTTTTTAACTATTTAATATAAATTTCAATTAAATATATAAATTATAATTATTAATTTTAAATTATAAAAAAACGTTTTTAATTTAATTTAATTAAAAAAATTATTAAATATATTAATTTTAATTTTAAATAATAAAATAATAAATTTAAATTTTATAAATTATTTATTATAATTTAAAATAATAATTTTATTTATAATATTAATAAAAATTATAATAAAATTTAAAAAAGTTTAATTAATATAATTAAAATAAAAAAAAATTAAAAATATTATAAAAAAAAATATAATTATATATATATATAAATATATATAATAATAATTAAT
>NW_026054978.1:0-44343 GCF_022478755.1 Daldinia loculata
TGGCCACCTAATGTGATTGGTTAAATTTTTAGCCTAAACCTGGTGCACAGGCCACCTTTTTCCCCAATCCTCTTATCTCTCTTATCAAAAGCCTTTCTTATCAAAAGCCTTATCTTTTTATCAGCTTATCAAAGGCCTTATCTCTTATCAAAGGTACGTACCATTATCAAAGGTACGTACCACCTAAAATTTCCAAATTAAAACTAGCTTAACACTAGTCATGCAGCTAAAACCTTAGCCCCATATTTTAGCCTATTACAATACTTGGGACCCACAATTAAAAGGCACTAGTGGGTGCACAGACGAGTTGCCTAATTAGGAAATATCCTTAACTTGGCCTGGCACAATAACCCTCCTAAAAGTCGGGCATAGTTAGCTTAGTTTGAAAACTTGGGACTGTGCTATCGGCCAAGTCGTAGCTGAATGTTTAGGTAGTGAGAGTGATAGCAAGCAAGAGAGCAAGAGCGCCTAGAGTAACATCATTCGGCGCTACGGATCCTACCATTGGAACTTAAGGTCATGTAGGTAGTCGATAATGACTGACTGCTACATGCATATATTCGCCAATTGAAGAAGTCATCCTATGGTGGGGGCAAGTCCAACTAATATGTAGTAATAATACAGGGTAATAATATAGTACGAAGTAGATGGGACTTTAGACGAAGTCGGATTCCAGATGCATGTCAAAAGTAATCCGTACACATTACCGCCAACGATGCGCCACCTCGTCATGTCGTCTCCCCACTTAGAGAAAACCTCGATGAGCAACACATATATTACCGCGTCTGAGGATACGAGCTAGGGTCATTAGAAAATCTGGGGATCGACCTGGCCTTTGGCGAATGTTTCGTGAAGATCGAACAGAGACATCTATCTCCACGGGCGAGCTGTAGTCCATCCCATCCCACTATAGCCAGGAAGCGAATCCTATAAGTAATACCTGTCAAATTATTATTAGGTCCCTCGTACTATCACTTCCACTCCCACGTCTAGGTACCTAGTTTCATCTCTGAGCAACGGTGGTTAAGATTGGCCCCCCCGGATCTGCGTACCTAATCTACATACCTTAGGTAACTTCATAGCTGGAGGGGAGGTGAAGATGAAGATGTATCTGGTGGGGGTCGATCGAAGGGGGTTAGGTTGCCGGCCACCCGAAGCTGAAGTTGGAGTCGGTAGAGGGAGGGCTCCGCTGTTTGCGTGAGATCAGTTCTTCCCGAGGTATTGGACGTACCCGCAACGGAGCGGCGCAGTAGACGAGTACTTCTACTTCTATATAGGTAGGCATTTGCAGGTTATGGGGTAATAGTGATGCTGCTGCTACTGCAAGATACGAAACCGCTGCTGTGCTCAACTCGCACCACATCCTACATGTACAGCGTAATTAGTCGTGTGCTGCAACCCTCCCTGCGTGCATTTGAGTCTTTTTAGCGTCGCACTGCAGGCCAGACAGACAGACAGACAGACGGACATGATCATCCCGTATTTTTAGACGTAGGAACGGAGTCGATCTATTTGTAAGACAAGCTATTGATGAATTATCTAAGTTGTAACATGCCTCATACATACATACATGTAAGCTCTATAAAATAGGTATACACTATTATGTTAGGTACCTAGGTAGGTAGTGAAGTAGGAGATGATGGGACGTGGAGGCCAGGGGGTCCGAAGGATTCGCGCGCAACTTGCAAGGTATTAATTAACCTTATCCCTCGCCACGTGGGTGCCGGGCTAATCAACGCGTCGCCCTGATAGGGTGGGTGCCTGGGGCGCTGTCCAGGATATCCCTGGTACCTATCTTTTCTCCAAGACATAACGTACCTAGGTATTATTGATCAATCGAGACATGGGGTTTGTTTCTCTTATTCTATCCATCCATCCCCCAAACCAAACAGGCTTGAACTTGACCCCCAACTCGTGTGTCTCTTACATACCTACAGCATAGGATCCATGCTGTCTGATCTGCCGTATCACGGAGGACGACAGAGAAAATAAACGCCGCAGACGTGTGACCCGAGGCAAAGCAGGCTACGCTAGCTTACCTCGTAGGTTAGAAGCTTCCATCCATCCATCCATCCATCCATCCACGGCAACGATCATGTATAGCGGACCGTCCGCGGAATGCGGGGAGGTGGTGTCTTCATATACCGAGACACGCGAACTACCTAGCTTAGGTCTCAGCTGACGTGGCGTATATCTCCCTCTCTTAAACACTATGTGTGTATTCCGTATGTGTACCGAATATCTACCCCGGACTCCTCAGCCTTATAGCAATAGTAAGTACATGAAAGCCACATGGCAGATAAAAAGTCCAGGTCGAAAACAAGAAAATTGGAATATCGAGGGCCCTAAACCAAGATATTCCGAATCCACTCGCGCTGTAAGAGGGGCGGGGAACGAAACCTGCTGCACTGCGGCGCGGTCGGTATAAGGTACGATACCTACCTACCTACCTACCTACCTACCTACCTACCTACATATCGCCTCGCCGTTAGGTTATGTTAGGGATAGATCCTCCAGACGATGCGCTGCACTCACTAACTGGCTACTTGGCTAACTACCTAACTATATTAATGCACGCGAAATCCATCTGGTGTCAGATATGTTAGATATCTACGCAGCCCGACGTCCGATTATGTATAAGCAGCGGTCGAACTATAACCCCATGCTTAGCTTAACGCAGCGGGGATTCAGCGTTTCGTTCTCGCACCCAAGCAATCCAAGCCTCGTCTAGATAATACACTCATTGCGCACAGAACAGGGCTACGCTTCCTAGCCGGTATCAGGCACCTACCTAGCTGAAGCAGCTGTCCCTAGTTAGTCGTGAAGTTCTCGGATTTTTTATTATGTACCTAGGTAAACAAGGAATCGACATGCGCCTCAGGTATTCTACAGTAGGGACGTGTAGGTAAGCTATCATTAACCCGCACGCGCTAGAATTGTTCTCTTCGGCTCCTGCATCCCTTGCACGTGACGTGGAGTTTGATGTGATCCTTTGAAATATTAGGACCGGCGGATTACACGATCGAGGCGTCGGGATTCCGCGACGCTGTTTATCTGCCGGATGAGCCTCTCTGGGGGAACGTTTGTTACGAGGGTTGCCCGGACGCTAAGGTTCAGGATAGATAGATTCGTTTGGTCATCCTTGTGGCTTGGGTTTGCGATCGTGTTGCCCCCTGTGAGGCTTTGAGGGAAGGCGTGTAGGTCTTTGTGTTGTGGTTTGATTCAAACTTGTCTGTCTAAGTGTAGTTATTTGGGTTTATCGGTAATAGAGTAATTAGGCCTTCCTTTTTCTATAGAAACGGAGATACCTAACTTCGAAGTATCTCACTAGCAACCGTAAGATAGGGGCGGTTACAGCGGGTCTGATACTTCCACCAAAATATGTATTCTATAGCGTCTAGAAGAGAAAACTCGATCTCGCCGGCGTAGAATAAAGTATTAGATATTTACTTCATTTAGCCCCAGCCTTCACCAACTCCCCAAACTTAGTCTGCTCGTTCCCAGCCAACACCATCGGATTACCGACCTCTACAATCTTTCCCGTATCCATGACAACTACCGTATCAAAGTCCATAATCATATCGAGCCTATGGCTCACAGCGATAACCGTATAATCCCTAAACTCGTTCCTGATAATCTCTTGCATCAAACGCTCCGTCTCGTAGTCTACGCTCGAGCTCACCTCGTCGAGCAGCAGTAGCCCGCCCTCGGAGCCGCCGCCCCCTATTCCTAGGTTTTGCGCCCGGACGCGCCGTCTCAGTAGAGCGCGCCCGAGAGACAACAGTTGTCTCTGCCCCGCGCTGAGAGTCCCCGCGCTCATACCCGCGTCAAGGCCGCCCCGTTCGGCGACGAATTGCGACAATCCAACAGCTGCGAGAATGGATTGGCACACCTCCGGAGTTGAGACACCGGACGGATCTAAGTTAGCTTGAAAAGTAGATCCGTCGGGCAAGAAGACGGCTTCCTGCGGCACTGCGATTATACGCTGACGTAACGTCTGCCGGTCTATGCGCCGGAGTGGCGTGTTATCTATTATAACCTCTCCGGAGATATCTGGGAGGGGGTCGAGGAGCTTGAGAAGAAGAGCGATGAGGCTCGACTTACCGCTACCGGTGCGACCACAGATAGCGACCTTTTGTCCAGATTTGATCTTTAGCTCGATGCCGCGAAGGGCCAAGTTTGGTTCGCTTCCAATTCGGTCTTCCGCACTGCCCTATATGTTAGCTTCATTTTTACAGCGTAACACCTTTCAGCTGTAATGTTCCAACTTACTCGTAGCTCGCCGACACTCCTTTCAATTCTACCTCACCGCTCTGCGGCCACTGCTCGGGAGGGACAATATCCTCTTCATCTCTATCTTCCGGCCTGACATCTTCGTTGAATGTTCTGAGTCTACCTATCGCTCCGATGGAAGTTTCCAACCTGGTGTAATATATGACGATGCCTGAAAGGTTTTCCCCGAAACTCATGAGCGTGATCAAAGAAGCACCGGCAAAGCCAGAGTTCGAGTGAAGACGAACGGCGAGAGTAGTTAGGACCGCTGCCATCACCATTACTACGAGGTCGAGGACGAGGGTTAGCCACTGTTGGACCATCGCGAGCAGATACGCGGGACGCTGGCTGGTATTTATTAGGCGGGCGTTCTTTCGCACGTCTTCGGGGAGAAAGCCTGTCAACCTCTAGTCAGCGTTGGTACTAGGATTATGCGAGTGGAAATTGCAATATCTCCAACCCGAAATATCTCAGATGTGGATGGCATTGCAGGCAACTCGGCGTGCTACTCACCGAAGGCTCTTAGAGTTGTAATACCCTTAAGAGTATCGAGGAAGTGCGTGCTAAGAGAACTCATATCAGTATAGAACGAAACAGCCCGCCGGCTCATGATGGCAAACTTACTATAAAGGACTCTTAGCCTCAAGGTCTAGTAACCTCAGCTGCCTGGATGTCCGCAAGTAAAATCTTTGCACTATATAGAGCAGGACGCCGAGGAAAGGGTAGCTTATGGCCATGTACGGAGACGAGGTGAGCATGACAGCTGCCTGTCCGATTGCTTGAAAGACCTAGAGTGCTGTATCAGAAAATTAAGTATTCGAACGGCAAGTAGAAACATGCCGTAATTCGAGTCGGAATACAGTAGTTATAACAAACTTACACAGAATAATGTGTCCAATAGTCCATTCGGTAGCTCCGTGTCTATAAGATTCAAATCTTGCGAGAACAGATTAGTAACGGCGCCGGTGTCCGTTACGGTGAAGAAGCGTAAGGGTGCTCGGATCAACGTTCTCAGGGCGTCGCGGTGGAGATTGGAACCTGCTCTTGTGATGGAGACAACTATAACCGCAGTTCCGAGGAGAAGCAGCGATATCAAGGCGCAAGCTTGAAGTAGAGCATATATCCCTACGTAATAAGCGTACGTGTGAGACGGATGTTCCGAGTATACGTCATCAGACCAATATTTAAGCCCTTTAATGAATAGTTAGTTAGTAGTAATTAGCAATGGTTCTCGGAGTTCGACTTGGGAATAGGCTTAGCCGAAGGCGATTATACGGCTAAGCAAGATGAAGTCCTGTCGTCTAAAGACAGAACCGACTCACAAATTGTTGGAAAGTTCGAGAAGAAACCCCACAGACTGGCGAAGAAAAAACTGCCTCCTGCTACGAGTAACCCCATGCTTTTGAAGTAATGCTTGTATACTGTTTTGTCGCCAACTTGCCGCGATCCGTTAGTATCTGGCACGAGGGATGATGTGTTGGTTATCGTGTGAAAAAGCGGCGCCTTGGATTCCCGACCGTTCTTCTTTGATGTCGACTTCTCGGATGAAGAGTCGCTATCAGAAGGATTACTCAATCCTAGGCGCTGAACATATCCTTGACGGGTCATTAGTTCGTCAAAGCTACCTTGCTCGACGACAGTACCATCTCCGAGTGCTATGATGTAATCGGCTGCAGGTAAGTGTCTGATGCTATGAGTGCACAATATAACCGTAGAGCGTCGCCGTCTGATTAGTCCATCTGGGCCGAAGACTTGTCGGAAAACCTGTTCCTCGGTATCCGCATCTAGGCCGCTGAAGATATCGTCCAGCACGAGGAGGTCGGATTGCAAATACAGCGCCCGCGCGAGAGCGACGCGTTGTTTCTGTCCCCCTGATAGCGTGATCCCGTCGGATCCGATATTCGTTCTATCGCCCTGTGGTAATGCAGCAATATCGAATGTTAGAGCCGTAGCCTCGATGACTTCGGTGTACCTCTCTTCATCAAATGCAGAGAATCCCACGATATTGTCTCTTATCGACCCGTTCGAGAGGAATGCTGCTTGCTCGCAGAATCCAACATGTGGGAATCTGGTGCTTAAGACCACGCTACCTCCGCTGAAAGGAATCTCCCCGAGGACTGCTTTGCACAGCGTCGATTTTCCCGAGCCGACTGGCCCGACGACGATGGTGAGTGAAGACTTAGAAACTCGAGTGTTCACGTTCTGCAAGACGAATTTGCCTGCTTCCCAGCCAAACTTCCCGTTTCTGATGACGATGGGATGCGTTGAGTCCTGTTCTGAATGGGACAAGGGGATGGTATCTACTCGAGTCTTCTCCGAATCCCGCCTCATATCGGCAAGGACTTCCCGAAAATCATGACGAGTTTCGCACTCCAAGAAAGCCTGGATTCGCCCTAAACAGGCCAGTCCGGAGAGCAGCTGGGGGATATTTTGGAAAACCTGCGACAGTGGGCCCGTCAAGAGCAAGAGATACGAAAGGCTTGTGAATATCCTCGTAGCGTCTAGCGTTCGCTGAGCAAATGCGAAAGTGAGTGGTGGGCCGAGCAGAAACGGGATGTACCCGAAAAGCGCCGCGATGATGCCTATCTTACGGAATCGGGATCCGGCTGCCAGCTCCTCTACGCGGAGATTCTGTACGAAATCGCTAACGGCCCCGGAGAGGCCGGATATCTTCAGATTCTTCATGCTAGCGATGACCGTGGCCGTCATGCCAACACGCTTCTGGACCCCCGCCATCCAGGCCCTCTGCGAGTCTCCCGTAAACTTCATAACGATGGCTAAGCATGTAAAGCAGATTATAACGGTTCCGATCGGTGCCACGAATACTATCCCGAGTTGGTTGTACACCATCCAACCAGAGATGATAACTTGTATAAAGCTCGCCCACATATTGTGCAGAGGTTTGAAGCCCATGTTAATCCGCTCTATGTCGGTGCTCATCAGAGTCAGCGCCGCGCTATCGTCGCTAGTTCCGATGCGAGCTTTTGTAGCTTTTATGAACGTTTCGGTAACCAGTATTGACCTCATCATGGCGAGCATTCGATGATGAAAGTACCTGTGCCTATATGTAAGTCATAGCCTTTACTATCAAATCTTTGAATGGTTTATCATACCAGCAGAGGGCCGTAGAGATACCGATTCCCAAGTATATTAGTATGCTAGCCCCGATGAAGCCGTATCCGACGTTTGCGTCGACATCCGGCTCCGACAGGCGCTCCAATAGCTTTTCGATAAAGAAAGGTTGGCAAAATGTAAAACCGAGAAGTGCCAGGCGTGGGAATATAGGAAGCAGGAGAGGGACCTTCAATGTGCGTATTAGCACCTTCGCAAGGCCAAACTTGTCGCCCTTCAGTTTCGAATAGTCAATGTTTCTAGAGAATTCTTCGTGGAGCAGTTTACCATCTAGAGAGCTATCCAGGGGGTAAAGGTCGTTTATCGTCAAGACTTTCTTATACCCCTCCATAAAGATCCTATTAAGCCAGAAGTAGACCCCGAGGGAAAAGATCCCGCTCGTCTGCTCAGGACTATGCTCTTTCTCGTCCCAGCAGACCCATTTCGATTTTCGTTGGGCTTCTAATACCAATATTCCAACCTTAAGAGCCATCGCAGCGCAGAATATGCTGCTGTAAGTGAGTTCGGGCTTGTCTTCCGATACCAGAAATAGCGTTCTTGCTTGAGCTGCATCCAGGAGGAGGGTCAGAAACAAGTAGCTGTTTAGGAGCACGGAAGGTCTCGGGCTCTTGCTGTGATCGACGAGGCTAAGTGTTACCATGAACAACGCCGACACAAGCTTAAGGACCGAGGAGGCTATGAACATGCTAGTCACATGGAAGGAGCCTACTGCGACTAGAATGAGGAGTGAGAGTTCAAGCCCAACGTAAGTTGTGATAGCACCCTATGGTAGTTTAGCTTCTATGCCTCGATTGCACGTTCATATGCAGAACCTACCAGTTTAATAAGTTGAAAAGCTGGTGCATTCACTATGGTAGGCTTCCTTGCCTGATAAAACGTCCTCCATACCGATGCCGCAATGAATAGTACAGACGGTATAATCGAGAAGAACAGCTGCTCAAACTGCACATTGAAGTCGAAGCCTTCTTGGTTCAGCTGAAGCAAGTTCTCCTCCCCGGTGAAGGGCATCTTGAACGCAAGGTTTCTAATCTAAGCTGGTTTTACCGCACAATATAGAGAAGTTGTTGTAAAAGATCTAGGAAACTACATGGCGATCATCTAAATATTATTTTACGGGTTCCGTCAGCACTTAGATTTGGATACGTAAACATGGCAGAGTTAGAAGGGTCCAACGATCTCAAAACAGCTAAATAGCGTAATTGTCCTCGATATAGTAGTATCCCGAGCTCCGGAGTCCGAATACCGATATGATAGCTACCTGTTAATTAGCGAATTGACATCGTAGCCTTAAATTGCGTAATCGCCTACGTATAAGAGAATATATGGGCATATGCTAGGAGCTATCGCAGCTAGTCTAAGCATAGCATCTCGCCAACCACACAATCACCCTGGTTATACATAGGCGTAGTCCCTTGGTAGGTCCCTTTCGAGTAGGTAGGTATGTCTGTTTCTCAAGCAATCAACCAATGACCAATGGTAAAAGAAATAACATCACAAAGCGTTTCAGGGGAAACAGATATTCAGAACTTGATATATACAACGTACAAGAATACTAAATGCCGAAATTATATACTACTAGACTATATCACTGTTGGCCATCCGTCAACCCAATTTATAACATTCCATCCAAACTTAGACTGAGGATAATCTACACCAACGTTGAGATCCACTATAGGCAAGTTAGCATAAGTGAATATGGACTTCCTTTGAATGTTAAATTATGAGAGGGAGGGAGGTACTCACGATAGTGGTAGTAGAGAACGTCGCCATGTGCGTCGTCGTGGAACACTCCCTGTCCACCCGGAGCGTATATATTTCCGTGGCTAGCGAGCACGGTTGTCCCACCACCGTCGGTACAGGCGCTGCCGTCTTTGTCTACATAGGGCCCAGCCGGGCTGTCGCTTCGACAGACCGTGATATGATAGACCTGGTCGATCGGGTCTGTGTCCGGGTTGTAAACGCAACAGATACCTTTGCTCAGGAATTGGTACCAGAGGTTGTCGCGCTTCCAGATGAAAGCGCCCTCCATCTGGTGGTTTCCCGATGGCTCATACGCTATCTGGTGTTCGTTGCCCGACCTGAAGACGTACTCGCCGTCGATGGCTACTCTTGCCTGGTAGATGTTATTCCAATACGAACCCCACTGTATGTACCATTCGTTGGGGCCCGTGCCGTTGACGACATTCCCGTCGATGGCATTGTATGGGCTGCTATCTGATGAGGTTACTACAATTCCCTGGTCGTTCCAGGACCCGGATTCCAGGGTTGTAGAAGTTGCGTAACCGATGGCCGACTGGTGACTCCCAGAGGTCGATACCGAATAGAAGCAGTAGTAGATTCCCCGAATGTAAACTACGTCAGGGGCCCATAACTAGATCGGATTCTATAGTAAGTAAGATGCTCTTCTTAGAATATAGGACACTACCTAACACTTACCTCCGTATTCCCTGGCATATCAATAACGCTAGCGCCCTGGATTACGCTACCGCTCCGCGTCCAAGGCCCCGACAGATCGTCCGCGGTCGAGATGCCGATCAGGTCCAAGGTCGAGAACCGGAAATATTTGCCATCTGCGCGCTTCACGACGGCGGGGTCGTGAGTGAAGCATTCCCCGGAGCACGCGCCGGGGTCCGGGTATTGAGCCCGGGCGACAGAGGCTAGGGAAGCTAACAAAAATGCTGGAAAAGCTGAGAACAACAACATCGTGGCTCCTAACCTAGTACTTCAGCGCGTGAGCCCAATACACCACATGCGCGCGCTTCTGACACGACTGGCACGGCATGCTGGCTTTTGTCTGCGGACACCGCAACTTATACATGATATGTATGCCCTATCTGAGAATATTCCCTACGGATCCGGGTGGGTTCAGCCCGAGCTAAGCCGGAAGCGACCAAATTGCAACTGCTACTGTCAGGTTGTTGTAGCTTGACCTCTGCAGGAGGCGTGTCCGGAGATGGGTCCTCTCCTTAACTGGAATCTCGCCTAGAAAATTACTCCATATGTAATCAACCACGCCATATGTAGCTGAACCATGGCTGGACATGGGGTGTCGGTCAGCTTACAAAAATGGAACTACATAACAAGCCACGAAAGGTTCTGAAACATCAAGGCTAAGGCTGTCCGGCGTTAATCATCCTGCGCAGAATCGTAGCTCGCTTCGCGTTGCCATGCAGGATATCCCAACATCGGCTTTACCTACCTTCTCTCTTGTAAAGTGCCGCCGTCGGCAGAACTCTACAGGACCAGAGTGAAGAAAACATATTCGTCTCATCCGACACTACCACACGTTTCCGTCTACGCGATGCCCACTTTAGTTATCCAGCCAGTGCATTGGGCAAGTAGGTACCTATTCCATGATTTTATGAAATGTTTACACTGGGTTAGGTAAACGCTTTCGATACGGCGTATTATTGCATAACAAGGATATAAGATCTAGTATCATCGACGATCCGGGACGATCTTTTTTGCGCCCGAACACAGCTGAGCATTGCCACGTTGATGGCTGTGCCGTAGAACCGGTGCCAAAAATACCTCGCGGTAAAGCTTGTACGCGTATTGCCCAGCAAGCGATCCTGAACGGGGAGTCCTGTGAATAAGTCACCATACCCGTAATAGTAGGTGGTAATGTCATTTTTGAACTTACCGTCTACTTTGCTAAGCTTCCTTTAACTTAATCCAACTTAAGCTTATTTTCAATCACAGTTTGAACGCTTAATAGATCAGATAGTGTAAATTTATCTCGCCCCTGCTAGGTCTAGGTATAAGGAACGGAGAAAACGTCCGTTGTAGGACCATACAACTTCATAATTTCACAAATCGTGATTGGTTACGTTACATCTTACGCCTGGGGTTATGACCCGCCAATAATAGCTATCGCCGAGTCTAATGAGGACTTAAAGCCGCGATGGCTCCAAGGTCATGCGGCAAGGCGACTTTAGGATAGCTATCTATAGCCATAATCCAATGTTGTAAGGACTAAAATGAGGTTGATAATAAGACCGGAATCGTCGGTTTGGACTTCGCATAATGTCACTTGCCTAATCAATCAGGGCCGTTAAATAAAAGGGAGGTTAGTCGGGTGACCTTGTTTCGGTTAGCGATTCGGCATCCTTGCTAGGATTTCTATTGTGACATGATGGTATATAGCATCAAGTTTACCATAGAGGTCGGTGTTTACTTCGAGGTTTTCTTTGTAGGTCGGAAGTAAGGCGAAGTATCCCATAATCCAACATGAAGGTGTTCCCTACATTCGTCTGTCTTCTCGCCGGAGCTGTAGCATCCGCCGTACGTCCATCGCTCAATGATTTCGTTTCCAAGTCCAAGTCATCGTCGCTAATACAGATGTGTAGGCGTTACCGACCGAGAGTTCCGCTGGAACCAATGGGTTCGGTGCGTCCAAGATAACATGGACAGGCCAAGTCAAGCCAGGTGAGCCTGCTGTGTCTATCACAGGCACCGCAGAGGTAAGCCCCAACGGCCGGTATACCATAGAGTCCTACTAATCTAGTTTCGCAGGAAATTTACACGCAGATTACAAGAATCAATCCGAATTACGACAACGAGTTGGGCCTGAATAGCCCTCACTCTAGAGTGAAGAGGCGGGATCTTGAACCCATTAAAAAACGGGCGACAACGTCAGATGCATGTCTACCTCATCACTCACTATTTTCTTACGCCCCCTTGCGTTTCCTTACTTCTAATACGTGACATTTATCACAGGACTGGACATGCGCTTACGGGAACGACGTCAACGCCGAGTCGATCGGCGTCGGGGTTAGATATTTGTACAGCATTGCCAACGGGGACTGCGCTGCACCTCCTGGAAGTCCTGGGGATGGCGGATGTAGTGTCAGCAGTTGTAATTCCGGCGCCGGCATCTTTCTATGCAACGACTCTAGTAACGAATTGCATAACGCTTGCTCCATCGTTGCCGAGTAAGTCCTTCGATATTAAGAGGGTGTAGATACTTAGTCTAACATGTTACCCAGTAATGCTGTTGAGGTCTTGATCAACTGCCAACAGAGTACATATAACGGCGGTAATAGCTGGACTACAAACACTCATGGACAAGTAAGTGTTTACTATCTCAGCATTGGTGCCGGTAGATGCGGACTAACACTTGGTTATAGATATTCTCGAAGGATCATAGTTGGAACGTCATACTTAACAGATGCTAGGTATGATTCAAAATTCCAAGATGTTTGATAGCCACAGTACATTCTACCAAAGTCCCTCAATAGGCAGTAACTATGCGAGTGCTTGAAGGGTCGTGTATATATTCAAATTGTATTAGTTATTCCAGTATATATAGTTGAAAACGGGCCTACTCAAGTTCAGTACACTCGATATATCTACGTTTATCAAACGGTATTATATTCAACAAAGTAAGCTAGAATACTTGTAAACTTATTCACGTCGCATAACTAAGACTCTTGTCACCTACTGTTTCTACAACTTGATAAATTACGACGATATATGCTCCCGATTCCAAAAAAAAAAAAAAACCAAAAAAAAAAACCAGCAGCGAATAGAGGGAGGTCCAGTGCGAAAGGTAATGTCCGAAAATGGTCGATGTTTTCATTAGGCTCTCCCTTGTGCCTACGCTCTTCCACGGCTTATCAAAGAATTCAACGGCTGCTAGGGCGAGAAGTTTTCGCAGTATCCAGCCTCTAGTAGTAAACCATCGGCACCGACGCAATAATCTACCTACCTAAACAAGATATCTTAATATACAGGTATAGTTATACCTAGTCCAAAGAGCAATCTGATAAAAGGGAACTCCTATAGTTTAACTACAGCAACGAATAAATCAAAATTAGAAAAGGGGTCGCAATAGCCAAACCCTATGACATATTCCCCAAGGCATAGATAACTCGACACGCGTACGTTTCAGTCCTTCAGATGCTCCAGAATCCACTCAACTTCAGCATCAGCAGCTTCCAAAACATGCTCCGCCGAATAAACCGGCTTCCAACCCAACTCCTCACGGGCACGTCGAGCCGTTAGAGTACACCTAAGTAATAGCAGAACCCACGTCAGTATAGGTATAGGTATAGGTATAGGTATAGGTATAGGTATAGGTACAGGCAGACAGGCAACGAGGATTTCTTTAGGCCAGGTAGGTAGGTAAGGTAGTTATTAGAAAAAATACGAGGAAAAAACTTACTTCCCGCCCAACTGAAGAGGCACCATCTCCTTCGGGACTCCCAGTGCAGCACCCATATCCCCGAGAATCTTATCGTCCGCCAGAGCAACTGAGCCATCGGCGATGATGTTGCGCTTGACGAGTGCGGCGGCTACTGCGTCGTATAGATCGTCCCACTGGCATTAGGTACTGGATTAGCGTCCGTTGTCATAGGTATATGCTCTGAGGACAAGACTCGATAACAAAACCCGCTTGTGGCCCTTTTTTTCAAACCCAGGAAACTACCTAAGGTAATAGTCGTAGGTAGGTAGGTAGGTACTTACCGCAACGCTACCGGGGGAAGCAAGGTAATACCCGTTCTTGCCGTGGCTGGGGTTCTCATCGGCTAGGATCTTGCGCAGGAGTGCTATGTACGCCGTGGTATTGTCGAGGATGTGACATACGGGCCATTCCTACTCCTTCGCGGTTAGAGTCCTGCGTTTAGGTAATTATAAGTTGCGAGAGGGACCTATGGACGCACCGGTCGGTCGGAATCAACGCGATACACGCGTCCTAATGCCTTTGCGGACCGCACAATCATATATATCTGTCGTAGGGTGGAAACGGGGTCGCCGAATCCCTTGCTTTTCCCGTCTATAAAGATATATTGTCAACGAGATAAATTTAAAAGCTTCCGAGTAACTTTCGTATGTATAATGGAGTAGGCATATGACGAATGGGATTCCGGACTTTCAAGCTTTGCGAAATGACTTACACACGATACAGGGCACAAAGACATACCCGTGAACCCCATATCTCTCAGCTTCTTCTATCACCGCGCAGTTGGTTCTAACACCCTATCTCAAGCTTAGCCATGTATAACAGGAAATCTTTTGTCATATACACTCACCTCCTGCGCCACACTGAGCTTCGGACTCTGGGCCTTTTGGATGTCATATAACTGCGGGTCCGTGTCCAAAAGGAGACGGTCGGTCGGGGCGTCCGCATGGCTAGAAAAGAGCTTGGCCCCGGTAGTCTGAAATAAATACACCTGATTAGATTTAACCGAAGACCATCTTCGACGGCCTACCTACGTGTAAGAAATGAACGGTACGTCCGGTCGCTTTCTTGACCTCGGCGAGCGCTTCGATGAAGAATAAAGGAGGGTCGTGTTGTACCGCATCGATCAAATAGTAAACCACCGTGATCTCGTGGTCGATGACGGCGGTCCGGATTTCCGACCTGTCTTTTAGATTAAAAAATAGTGGTTGTGCGCCGTACTGTCGGACGCCTTCCGCTTGCTCTGCTGTCCGCACGGATGCGAATAACTTTCCGTAAGGTGGTAGGTTTGCAGCGCCCATCCGAGCAAGGAGATCTCCACCGAGGTACCCGGAACCCCCAGTTATAAGTACGTTGTGTGACATGTTTAAACGTATGGTGTTGAAGTTACTTGTTCTCTATACCTATATCCAATAGTTTAGAGGCCTAGGGAGTTATTACCCAGCTAAAACTAACGACGCGCCGGGAGCTGCTGTTTTTATTTACAATTTGATAGCCTAGAAAGTCGCCGCATTCTCACAAGACAAGACAATTCACATTGCCCGGTATTATCCGGAAGCCTGTCTCCGTTGCCCAACGTATCCACCCTCCGAATAGTAAACTTCGCGGCGAGATAGTTCGACCGTGTTTTAATTGGGCCGTCGAGAGGAAAATAAATAGCACGTTAATAATGGCATAGGGGATTTATAAGACCCTCGAGATTGGTGATATTGATTACCTAGGTAATGCTGACAAATCATAATTAATAGCGATATATAATTTGTTAGTGCAACACTCGTTTCCAAATTCCTCCGGTCATTAAAAGTTGAGCCATCCATACGGAAACCCGGCAGCCGGCCACCGGATGACCGGATGGGACCAACGATCAATTTGACTCGGGATAAAAGATATCAAGCTGGTAGATAACTACCAATGTATATTAAGAACTTAAATAGCCCGTATTTGCACCTAGAGTTATGATTCTGAACGTAGGGTTGTTATTCATGGTTTCTTTTCGATTCATATCCAAAGCTCGAAGCCCAAGAGTAGGGTATCAATATGTACACGGAACGGCATCGTGACTTCATCACGGCCGTTCATTCTCTTCTGCCTTCGCACCCTTTGCCTTAAGGTAGGGTAGTCGTAGAATGACCCTTTACCCGGCAATATGGCGGGCAAAGTTCAACCCTATCGAAGCCTCTCGAACGTTTTAGTAAACCCTCTGCAACTTGACGTCTCGAGGCCGTCGTATATTCTTGCGTCGGTCTAGTTGGGCATATATACCAATTGAGCGGTTGCGTAGGAAATTCTTAGATCCCTCCCATAAAACTCACCCTACCCATCGCGAGCCCGTTGTCTACCCAATTCTGCCAGTTGAAACTCTCGTCCACATCCATATTAACGTCCTGGTCCTCCGAATTCGGCGCGTTCTCTGCCGCGCTATTCGGGGGAGACTGGCCCCAGACACCGCTCCAGAACCACGGTGGAGGGTTGTCCTCTAGAAAATTATGTGCAGGCTGACCTGTTGATGGCTGATTGCTATTGCTACTAGTAGCACCAAATGCTCCTCCAGGAGCTGCCTGGTTTGGCCGGGATCCGCCCGGGGGCTGAGCGCCCCCTTCAGTAAAGTAGGCTTGGTTGCCCGGAAAGGCGACCGAGAAGATGTCTTGAGAGTCGAGATACGGTTGAGACATCAAGTGGTCGACATACTGCAAGTCAGCCGGGGCTACCTCCATATCCGACTGCTCCCGTATAAGTCCCTTCCTTTCCGTCTGTATGCCGCCACCCGTGACTTCCGAGGTGTGAAATGTTGGTTTTTCAGGACCTTTAACTCCCACGAGCTTGCGCCACTGCTCTTGGGCTAGAACACCTCGCATCGAGCTAGACAGGTGTTTGAAGCTTTCTGGCTGCGTCTTCTTCTGTTCGTCCAAATCGAGCTGTCGTGCAGCCTCGGGATCAGCTCTCAGCCGCTGGATTTCCTCATCCCTATGACGCCTCGCCTGTCCCATAAGCTTGCGCAGCGGAATCCAAACACCTGGCTTGGCACGCTGTGACACATCCGGAGTTTGGAATGTCGCGCTGAGCACGATCCAGGCACGCTCGAGCGACGCGGTCCAAGGCAGCCGGCACACTTCAAGCAGGAGATAGGCCACGGCGTGCCACTGCGCGTACGTTTGGAAGAGCCATCGCCACTGGCGACATCTATGTTCCGAGTTTAACACCCGTGTATATTCGACTACCTCGAGAGAAGCCATAAAGAGACGGTGTCGAATTTCTTTGCTGACCTCCTGGGCTCCCCAATGGAGTAGCATCGGCTGATAAATTATTAAACTCATCTTAGCCATGATTAGCCGCGCAATCATGGCGGCGACCCAATGTAACACATCCGCATCCTTGTCGCCACACGTTTTGAGATACTTCGTCTCAATCCGCTCGTAGCAGTCGTGGAGCATCTTGTTGCGCTCTTCTTCTGTACTCCGGGCACGGCACGGGGCCATCCCGTTTGTTGCGAAGTGTATCTTCCTAGCCAGAGCACAGATTTCGTAACGTATGAGACAAAAAGTCATATCAGTAGGCCCTAGTTTTTCTTCCGGGAATTCCGTCATTTCGGGGGTTATATCCGCGTCGTTGATATTTAGCGGAAATTGCGTATCGTACGTCCGCTCCGCAATCGTCAGCTCCGTACCCTGGTCCTCTGCCGATCTCAGGTCGAGAATACAAATTGCCCACCAGAGTCTACGGCGCATCTCGACGTCGAACGGGCTCAAGCCGTCAAATTCAGTCCCTTCTCGATGTATTCCCAGCGACTGCGAGATGCGGATCGCGAGACCGGTAAGCGTCCAGGCGAACCTCGTGTCATCGTACCGACGGACGAGCACGAGAAAGAGAGTAAAGGCCTGAACTACCACTAGTTCTGACGTAACTAAGAAATTCGCTTTTGCAAGGGCTTGCTCCGTAGCAAAGCGATACTTTTTAATAAGCTGCGCCTTATCGGCGCCAAAATTTATCTTAACCTAGACATGTATAACGATTAGCTTTCACTACTACATCAGTTATGCAGTTGGGTTCGTACCTCATTATCTTCCATAGAGGTGATGGAAGCATAATATATAGCGAACATTAAAGCTTCCATCCCCGGCGAGATACCGTCCATGTTACTCCTCAGCTCGCGAATGGTCTTATTCATAGATGGTACGTGTAATATCTTTACTAGCGGGTCGACATTCTCCTGGTAGACCTGCCAGAAGAATGGTATCTGAGACGGCAAGGGATGTAATTTTCGTAGGTCGACATTGGAAGAGCTATAGCCTAAGACGAAGCTGTGGTGATCGATCGAATCTGGGTGAGGGTGCAACGCACCAGGACTACTGCCATCGTCCGAAGCTTCGGAGTCGTCATCGCTGAGCATCTCTGTTTCGGTTCGAAGCTGGTTAAGCTATCGCATAAGTCAATGACACAATCCGTCAGGGCCTTGAATATGTAGCCAACATACCTCGTCGTTAACCTTGGACCAGAACGCGCTGCTCACGTACCGCGTCTTTCCCTTCTCGTTCAACACCAATCTCCCGAAGGGCTTGCTAACCTCAGAGGTTGGACTCTTCAATGTCTGGTTAGTGGAGTCGCCGGTCTGAGAGCGGCCAAATTTTAGATGGTCGGCCGGAGGGTAGCCGCCGGGTAGATTCTCGCTATATGTGATTCCATTCTGCCTTCGCCGCTCTCTCTCCTGCGCGTTATCCAGTGTCGCCTCGGGTGAAGCCCCGCCGCTGAGAGAGGGGTGCCTCGCCGTCTCTATTTCAATCTGTCCACTAAGATCTTCTACTATGCTCTCCAACTTTCGTAGCCTCTTCATGAGTTCGATCTCGCGCTCGCTCGTCTGCTTGGGCGGGGCATTGGGGTCCTTCATGCGCGGTCGCCGCGGCGCACGACCTGGTGCTGGGAAGACGCATTGGATATGGGCTTTGCGACAGTTGCCACAGGGCATAAATTTGTCGCATCTAACTTTCCGTCGTCGACATGTTACGCAGCTGCGCGGATTCAGCACGGACGAGGGCGTAGTGGACGGGTCGAGAGTGATAGGGCCCGAGGGCGTAAAAGCGGCATTGTGAGCGCCGGGCACGGGAACGACCGAGGCGGAGTTTGATACCGACGCAGAATCTTGAGGTGTCGACGCAGCAGCGGATAAGGCGGCGGGAGAGCCGATCGAGTTTTCGTTCGGGGACGAACGGGATGACAATTCCATGGGAGTTAAATTGTTTTGAGTGATAGAAGTAAAATATAGGTTGGATATAGTGCGGATGATCCGCGAGCGGTGCTCTTGAGCTTACCAATTCCCATATGGTTCAGATCCCATATGGTTCAGCCTCTTCAGTAACTCGGCGACAGAGAGGCTTCCGAGTAGTAAGGGTTGAGTAAGACTTAGGTAGATATTGTCAAAGTGAGCAAGTACCTAGGTATGTAAAAAACAAATCGAGATAATTACGCGGGCTAGCCAAGAATCCTATCAAAGACAAGGCTGAGTTTAGAACGGCAGGTTTCTTCTACATACGCTGATACGATATACTTACTGACTCACCCCGAGGGGATGGTGGATGGTGTGGGCCTTTCTCTCATAGAAATACCTAACCTAATGCCGTAACTGTGCAGAATATCCAGCAGGGACAGGGATTCGTCTTCCAACTGGGCTTTTCGTCAGGCATGACATTTCCTTCACCGCGCAATCAACTCGGAAGCGGGAGCCGTATAGGCTTCTCTCGGTATATAAGTATATATAAATATATAAATGTTTTCTGGGGTCGAGGCTGCGAGAGACGGGAATAATGTGGAAAGTGGCTTGGCTTGGCTAGACGCGGGGCATTGAGACTGAGCTGAGAGAAAGATGAGACTCGAGAAAAGATTCCCTTGATTTAGGTTAGTTTAGGTGAGGTCAGCTAGGTTGGTTTGTCTTAACGTCACAATTCTTTTTTTCCTTGCGCCGCCCGCTTTAAATCCGTAGCTCGGACCAACGAGAGCCGGGATTCGGATCAAATCCCACCTTGTATAGTACAAAGTTGTCACACTTATTACACAAGCAACTCGGATCTTAGCAGCTCAGCCAAGGATGCACTGCAGACTTATATAGTATATACAAGTTCGTTAACTTAAGGTTAGTCGCGGAATAATGGGTTGTCTCTCCATCGATGCGTATAAGTTGAGACCAATTAATATCAAAATTACCCCCTATTCTTAACCCAGTATATAGGTACCTAGGTAGGTATACATACATACATCAAGGCTCGATTTCACAGAATAAGCTCAGCCGATAAGCTCGCTAGCTAGCCAAGAACCTTAAGCCTATGCAGATACCAGATCAGATAAGATGAAGATACGAAGACCCGGAAGCTATCGGCTTAACCCAAGATAATGCGCGCGGGTAGTTTCCACCGCTACCGGACGAGCACTCGAGAAGCACCGCTGCCGACACCGCTGCTAGGCTACGCGCTGATCAACATATTATATCTCGGCATAAGTCAAAACCGGGCCGCTCGTCGCATCCGGCTCATCCGCGTATGTCGTTGCATAAGCATCGGCTGCTAGTCATGAGGCAGAAATGTTCACGTTAAAATCAATCACTTATGTAGATGTAGATACCCGAGCATCAAGATTGAGCGGACTAATGACGTCGGATTAATGACGTCGCCGGTTATTCTTCAAAATAAATAGCATCCCAACCGCACTGAGTACGCAATTAGAACTTGTATAGGTATGTATAACCAGGCAGTTTCGGCAGACGGATTCCGGGCTGGTACGGCGAATGCCCGTGCATCCCCGAGGTTAATGTCCGAATCGTTCTACCGGCGTCTCTCAGAGAAGCTTCTTGGAGTCGCAGCGTTGTTCTTTCGTACTATAGTACTTTATAAGTAGCCTAACTACCTAAACTTAGGTATAACTAACCTAGGTTAGATAACTAGCACATAGATTAAAAGGCAATAACAGTCTAATAGAATAATGACATATTAAGTTGACCATGTTCTAATTATTACATCATCCTCATAGCTTTATACCGTATATATGTAGGCATATATCACGTCATGTGACTCTAAATTAAATTAAAACAATGGGCTGACTTCCAAGGTATGTTGTCTATGTATCGTGTCTAACCGAAACCCATATCTCATGATCATCAATTTATCAGTATACTGTACATAGAAGACTTCTTTTACCTAACCTCCACAAACTCAAGGGTATCCACCCTAAGCAACGACATGTCTAACAACAACAACGACACATCTCCGTCTACCCCCCAGGCCATGAGAGCCTGGGTATACACCTCGACGCGCGGCGGCATCGAGAAGAACATCCAGCTAATCGACAACGCACCGCTACCATTCCACCCGCCCCTACCCAACGACGCCATCCTAGTCAAAGTGCACTACAGCGCCCTCAACCCAGCCGACTACAAGTTCCCCGAGCTAGGCCTGCCCATGCGCGCCTTAATCCCCACCCCCGCATCCCCCGGCATGGACTTCTCCGGCGTCGTCGCGCAGGTCGGCGACGCCGTCGCCGCCTCCTTCCGCGTCGGCGATAACGTCTTCGGGCGCATCCCCCCTAGCAAGCACGGCTCGCTAGGCGAGTACGTATGCGCGCACCTCGACGGCTGCGCCGCCGTCCCCGAAGGCGTCTCCCTCCAGGACGCGAGCTGCATCGGGACGGCAGCGCAGACGGCGTACCAGTGCATCGCGCCCAACGTCAAGGAGGGAGACAAGGTCTTCGTCAACGGCGGCAGCGGAGGCACAGGCACGTTCGGCATCCAGATCGCCAAAGCCCTAGGCTGCCACGTGACTACGAGTTGCTCGGGCAAGAATGCAGAGCTGTGCCGTAGCCTCGGAGCCGACGAGATCATTGACTACACGGCAGAGAACGTCAGCCAAGTCCTCAAGGCGAAAGGTCAAGTCTACCAGCTGGTCGTCGACAACGTCGGCACGCCGTCCGATCTATATAAAGCAGCCGACCACTTCCTGCGCCCCGAAGGAAAATTCGTGCAGATCGGCGGCGAGTTTTCTCTGACAAACATAACCACCATCATGTCGAGGCAGTTTCTACCTTCCTTCCTAGGCGGCGGCAAAAGAAAGTGGCAGTATCTTGTTACGAATAACACCCATGCCGACCTTGAGCAGATCGCCAAATGGATGAGTGAAGGGAAGGTCAAGGCTATCATCGACGAAGTGTTCCAGTACGAAGACGCACCCAAGGCCTTCGAGAAGCTGAGGAAGGGACGCACTAGGGGGAAGATTGTAATAAAATGCTCTACCTAAGTAAGGTGCTAAGTAAGGTGCTCGGATTTGCGAAACTCGAGGCGGATATGTACCAAAAATTGAAAGATTACGACACCGCACTTTAATCGCTGGTAAGAGACAAGAGGTAAAGAGGATAATGGACTACAGTGCTGCCATCAGATAGGCAACCATAACGGTACATCTGGGATATTAGTTTGGTCTATTGATGGAATATATATTATGTACTAAGCAAAAATAGGAGATAGTAATACTCCTACCATTCCGCCGCAGGGAACTCGTTCAAGACCGTCCAAAGAAGCACGTGTATCTATTCCCTTCGTCTTTCTAGGTGTCTATAGCTGAGAGCTTCTTGTTTTTTTTATACCCGTGGCGACCCTGCGTAGGCAGTGACTTGCTAGTCATCTCCATCTGTGATCTCTCTGATCCGAATAAAAGAGAATCTAAACTTCGTAGAACACGGACCCCTAACTGACTTGGTTGAATACCTCCGTCAACCACCCATCCGCATGACGTCTTATTTGTCACAAGACATACCTAAACGTAACTTCGCTAAACGCCTAGCTCGATGCATCATTATGCTCTATAAGGAGCGCATCTTCTTTAAAAACCTCTAATACACCGTAAATTGATCAATGATACGAAACGAATGAGCTGTCTTATCATTCAACGTCTCGATACCGCAGCCCGATCAAGAGCGGCAGAACTCTTCGAACTTGTCATAGTTAATCCAACGGGTGTCATCGCACCACTGGCAACTGGGGCCGGCGTGGTACTCCGGGTTGGGGGAGCCGAACGGTTGTGCGCCATGTGCGCCTTGACTAGGTGGCCGGCAGCGAGAGCGCTGCAGAGGGAGAGCTCTCCCGCAAGGACTGCCGCGCCAACTATACGAGCAAGACGCGCCGCATTGTCACCAGGGTTTGTCGGGTGAGGTCCCCTAACACCGAGCATGTCGAGCATGGCACTCTGAGGCTCCAAGATAGTGCCGCCGCCGAGCGTGCCAACTTCAATCGACGGCATAGACACGGAGATTTGAAGAGACCCGCGTAGGCTGTTGGGCAAGTTAGCTTGAGAAGTAATAATAAGACGAATACGATAATGGACTTACTTTTTCATGATGGTGATACAATTCGAACTCTCTATGACTTGCGCCGGGTCCTGTCCGGTAGCGATGAAAACGGCCGCAACTATGTTGGCTGCGTGAGCATTAAAACCGCCCATCGCACCAGCCATAGCAGACCCGATAAAGTTCTTTGCGATGTTAAGCTCGACGAGGCTATCCACGTCGCTCTTCAGCACCGCCTTGACTACATCGCCCGGAATGATGGCTTCGGCAACTATACCCTTACCTCGGCCATCGATCCAGTTAATCGCGGAAGCCTTCTTATCAATACAGTAGTTTCCAGACAGCGACACGATGGACATATCGCTAAACCCACCCTCGGTAGCCATGACATTCAACGCGTGCTCAACACCCTTGGAGATCATGTTCATCCCCATGGCGTCGCCGGTCGTCGTCTTGAACCGGATGAAGAGATTAGTTCCAGCAAGAGCCGTCTTCATCGTCTGCAATCGAGCAAACCTTGAAGTTGAATCAAACGCCTTCTTCATGACGGACTGACCTGTCTCGGAATCGATCCAGAGCTTCGCAGCGCCGGCGCGCTCGAGTGTCTCGAATTGCACGCATGGTCCTCGAGTCATTCCGTCGCTCGTCAGAACCGTAACGGCACCTCCGCCAGAGTTGATAGCCTTGCAGCCGCGGCTTGTGCTAGCGACGAGCACACCTTCAGTAGTCGCCATGGGAATAAAGTAGCTTTTGCCGTCGATGACGAGCGGTCCGGCTACACCGACAGGAATGGGCATATAACCAATAACGTTCTCACAGCAGGCGCCAAGCACTTGTTCCCAGTTGTAGTTCTCGTACGGCAACTTAGACTGGTCCAATAAGCCAGTAAGGTCTGCCGTCGCTCGGGTCCTCGCGATGATACTTCGACGAACTTTCACAGCCCGCGTGCAATCCTTGAGGGTCTTCTCCAATGCATAACCAGGGATCTTGCCTTTCAGCGATACGGCAACAATCTCCTCATCAGTTAATTCGTGCGCCCTTTTCTCAGATAATATCCTGTCTAGCTCGCTCTGTGTCCTCTGCGCCGCTAGTGACGCTAGCTGACTAGCTGGGGGAGGCTGGCTAACACTCTCATCATCGGTATAGGCGGGAGTGATAGGTCTGTCAGGCATTGGCTGCGACTGCGACTGCTTCGGTAGGATCTCACCGAGGGGTAGTGTTGCAGACTGCGTATCGTTGAATCGCTCGGCATCTGCGAGCTCCTTCGGGTCTATAGGATGATCCGGCAGATTCGGATCCCTGATACCCCACCTGGCCACGTTGAATAGATAACCATTAAGCGCAACACTCATGGCTAGAGCGATCACGATCCACTTGGATAGGATCGGGTCCTCGAGACTGGTAAGAAGGCTACCAACCATGCGTCCGCCTACTCCGTAGCCGTTGAGTTGAGGATAGCTGTCCCGTTTACCATGGTACCCGTTGTTCGTGGGTAGGGGCGCCTCCGCGTAGTGGATAGAAGGAAATTCCAATTCGTACTTGATGGGAGTCAGGATAGAAACTACAGTCGGCTTAGACTGATTCTTCGCGTTGTAAAGTATCTCGTCAAGCCCATTAGACGCAACTTTAAAGGGGTCGAGAGGGGGTGAACTAACGACACCTCCCAAGCCCGTAGCCCACGAAGAGATGCTGGAAATCTCCGAGGTCCTGAAGGGAATCGTGCAGATGTTGGCGACATTGATGGCAACAAAACCCATAACCATCCAGAACTTAAACTTTGGGACGCTGTTGCCCCTGAGATCACTACCGAAGAGAGGCACATCAGCCTGGCCCTTAGCATCTCTTCTAGGCCAGTCATTACTCTTGGCAACATTCTCAGCAACGCGGCGACTGATACCGTCGTCTTCCAAGGCCCGACGCAGCTCCACGTGGCGCCTGATGCGGTTTACTTCGAGTTTGATGCACAGAATAGCGGTATAGAAGGTGAAGAGCAGGATGCAGTCGAAGAAGAGTATCCAGGCGGCTAAGAAGCAGAACTGCTGGAGGCCGCCTTGCACGCCCGAGGCGGCTCCGGCAACGAGAATCAGAATCTCAATGACATAGTCACGGACGATCTCATAACCCTTATCCTTGATTGCGCGCTGTACGGCGTAGTGAATAATACCATCCGAGGGAGTCAAGAACTTGGCAGATTTACCACCATTGGTCTGCTTCTCTTCGGGCCTACGGTGCTCTAACGCGTGGGACAGGACAGCCCGGGTTAGCGCGATATTCTTCTCGAACCCGATAGTAACAACCAGGAAAGGTAACCCTTCGGATAGTAAGACCATGCTGATCGGAACGCCGAGCTTGGTGGTAACATTGAGACCGAATAGGAAGGCGAAAGTCGATGAGAAAAGCACACTGATGGCTAGCCAGACGTTCGACCCCATCTTTCTCATGGATAAGAACAGCGACACGAAAGTTAGGTGCATAGACAGATATCCCAGGACCATGATGATGATATCTAGCGTCTCGGCATTCTTTATCAGGTCGAGAAACTCTGTCCAAGCATTGTGAATCCATCGTACTACACTTCCTCTGGTGTAACCCTTGGCGACTTTCATTATCCACATCTTCTGCTCCTCCTTGCCTAACTCGGTTTCGCGCGATTCTTGACCAGGAACATCGTTGGGGATCTCTTGTGCTGCTGCAAGGAACTCCGCAGCCTCGCTATACTTGACGGCAAATGCCAAAGCGCTGTCCTGGGAATAGGCACTTAAGGAGTTCGAAGTAGACGGCAGATGCGAGATGCTCAGGTTCTGCGGGAGAGGGACGATATGAGGCAACGGCGCAGTCTGGGGCGCATCTGCAGACGACTCCGGAAAGACCAGAGTAACAAGGGCCAAGTGGTCGGCATCCTTTGGGATGGTCGAATCGGAGTCGAAGCTCTGCCACCGCCACGAGGTTTCGGGGCCAACCTGCAAGCTTCTGCTGCCCTCCACTAACGAGGGCCAATCGGCCGTCCTCGCACTTCTAGTCACATCTAAGAGGCTCTCCTTTACGACGCCGACGTAGGTGGTGCTAGCTATTAAGGAAACGATAACGATGGTATGGATCGGGTGCAGGCAAGCAATCTTGGAGAAAAACTGGAGGATCGGTGTGACTCTCTGGTTCAACTTGGATGGTGGGCTTGGTGTATCGGTTGGTTGCTCACCGCGAAAGCGGGAGGGAAGAAATGAAGAAGCAATCATGTTAGTACTACCGCGAAGGCATTTGGCGACGATCGCTGAACAATTATGCTTATCCTTCTAAGGTACAGATTAGTTCAGTTCTACTTATGATGTCCGTACAGTGTCTCGGAACCGGGATGTCTAGTCTTAGGTGGGGAGGACGGGACGAACCTAATAATATGCCCTTCTTCGTATTTTGTATAGTAGCAATTAATTCTATAGTTGCCTCAGACTGTCTAGGTAGTTGTAGGGAAGACGGTGTTAAAGGTGTTGTTAAGCTGTTGAGGTGAGAGGCGAGGAGCGAGAAGCGAGAAGCGAGAAGCAAAAGGTGAACTACCCCAAGGTTCGACTTATAAAGGGTTATCGATATTTAGTGACAGAATTGGAGTCGACGAAACAGACGACGAGTTTCCCTAGAAAACCTTAGGAACGCCTTGACACCAATGTTAATGTCGATGCCAATTGCCAATGCCAATGGCAACAGTGAGAATGAATCGGCAGGCGTGCTGAAACTCTCGACCGTAGGGGACTACGAACAAAGAATAGTTCGACGAAGAAATGTTGGAAGAATAATAATTGTAAGTCAAGGGGGGGGGGGGGTTGGTGGGGATTTATTATCGGTGCGGTGAAGAGAGAAATTTCAAGGTTTCCCTCTCTAGCTCATCATCCCCTGGCTTCGAATCTTTCAATCAGTTGCAATCACAAAATTAAGGGACCCATACAGGTTCCACTATGAGCACCGGCCTGCTATCGATTAGGTACTAAAAGCTACCTATTTATGTACGTACCTTCCAGGTACCTGCACTATCGGAGTCGAAAACACATGGGAACTCCACAAGTTCATCCAACCGCTCTGCCTGTCTGCCACTTACACAATATTCTGGAGCTTAACTCGGAGCTTACCTTTATGTAACTCCCATCTTGTTTACTTTCTCTTCCCTTTGCTGTATGTACCTCACTACTACATAATAGAACACATTAACCCTAATATTTACTAGCCATATCAGGTTAGGTTTTGTCCTGGCTCTACTGATAAGCATACTTCTTTTCTTCAATTGGCAACTATTCCAAAACTCCGGGTATGCACAGCGCAATTTCATGGACCTATGTACAGTTCCTAAAAAGACCGATAATCAAGCCACCTATGTATCCCATCCACCTCGCCAACGCCATCCCTTCGCATTTACGCGGAAGAGAATTGGTTGGAAGAGGACGGGATATAATACCTCATAGTACAGCATGGCCAAAGGGGGAGTCTAAGTCCCCAGCAACAACACCGTATGGATACCTTGACAACTCAACAACCAGGGTTGAATTATGTATTACAAGGTGAAATCTGGACATGTCAACAAACCCCTAGCAAAACTACCTACTATCGTTAAATACATATGTAGAATATAAGTACAAATACCAGTAGCTTTAGGATGTGGTTAAATTACACTACGTGTACTGTACAAATATCTCGGCCATTACTAAAAGAGGCCTAGGCGGGTTGTGACAACCACGCTTCTCGTTAACGCGAACCACAATGGCGGTCTTGGGAATTAGCCATTAATACTAGATGTTTCTATACAACAGGAAGGTCTCAAACCAACACGGCGAAACTGAGACACATGACCTATTCTTTCCCGACCCTCGTGCTACCATCCATCGCATATCCACCCCCCGCGTAGAAGCCATAATCATACATAGGTTAGGTACATAGATAATCTAACGGGTCCGCCACCGGCCTCGTTTTCTAGCGCCCGTACGACGGGACCTACGTCAGTAAACAGGGAGAATTATAGTAATAGCTACGGATCCGTACTTCTACATACACCGCTGGATAATCTGTTCTTGCAAGATAGAAGTAGTCGCCCGTCGGCAACCCTTCAGCTTCACCCTGTTACTGCGCCGTCATCAGTCGGCTTACTTCATGTCCGTCCATGCTAACAACTTTAGCCCCGGATATTTCGATTTCTTTCTTGCATTCCGACCATGCAGAAGGATCAACGGCTCTCGTGCATTCCTCCACCAAGTAAGTCTTAAAGCCTTCTTTCGCCGCGTCGATCGCGGCGTTCTTGACGCAATAGTCTGCTGCTAGCCCCACCACATACACATCTGTGACCTGCTTCTCCTTCAGAATCTGCACGAGGCCACTGTCGTAAACTCGTGGAGACTTGAAGGGGTCGTAGAACGGGCTGTACATCTCGACGCGCGCATCAGTCCCCTTCTCGAGAACCATGTCAATCTGACTGATGAGTAGCTCAGGGATCAGCTCTGCTCCCGGGCTGCCTTGTACGCAGTGAACCGGCCATAGTCGCGACTCATACGTCTCGGTCTCGTTGTATGGGTTCACGATCGTAATCAAGTCCTCAAACGGGACTTTGCCTTGGTGATTTGCCGCAAACGAAACGTGATCACGCGGGTGCCAATCCTTGGTCGCGATCTTGATCACGAAAGGGGAGGCTAGAAGTTTATTGATCAGTGGCGCGATATCGCGACCATTGGTCACTGCAAGAGAACCGTTCTGGTCATCATTGTTAGTCAGCTAGCTACCAGCAGCCCTAACCAGGTAAGGTAGGTATACTTACCGGAGGACAGAAGTCCTCTTGGAGATCTACTACTATCAATGCGGGCCTAAAGTTGGCCATGTTTGAAGTCTGTTCTATTCGGCAGTAGAGAGATCTTAGGTAAGTTAGTAGGCTCTGAATGATACAAAACTTTTTAGATGATTAATAAAAATCAAAGGCTTGCAAACACGAAGTTTTAGAAAAATGACAAATGATGACATGCAAGATCCGATAAGATAAATTCTACTACCTACCCCTCCAACAATATATTCAGATGGTGATTGCGGGGATTCTCATATATACATGTAATAGGTACAATCTACTATATAATTATTGGCCTTTGGTGCAAATTTTATTTAAGTGCCTCTACCGGCCTTGAAAGCTACATAGTATACAGGATACCGCTCAGTCATTCTTCTTTGATGGATACGTGTACTGTAGCCCCTTTGTAACACTACCAAACCATAGCTTTAGATGATCATATATGCTATTCGTGCGTCCATACCACTATAGCGAAAAATCAGTACTGACGAATAAAGTAGGATTGTTATGAACACTTTATAAGTAAAGTTAGAACATAGGAGGTGAGACTTACCGGCGATGTACCCGTGATCCTAGGCAACCTGCTCTGCGCCATGACAAAGTAGGTCGAGCTATGACCTACGACCGGCTTAGACGAGGCGAGGTCGGATTGAGCGTTGACTGGCACAACTGACGTAGCGCCAGTCTTCTGCATATGCTTCCATACTTTGATGAGCAGCTTGATACTGCTATCAGCACCGAGCGTCCAGGAACTTGTCGTATACCCCATCACAGCTCCGGAATTTGGCACACCAGTAACCATGACCCCTCTCCAAGCATAGCAAGTTCCTAGATCCACAGGCCGTCCATCGACGATTGGGGTGATACCTCCAAATAGGTGGACGTCTGATATTCTCTAGGTTAGTATTATAATCGAACACGTGAAAGGGAGAGTTATCCTAGCGCTTGGGGGCAATCGTTTAGTAGGGCATTAGAAAACGTGATGCTTACGAAGACCCGTGGCCGTCACGATAATGTCTGCGTCGAGCTTCTTCCCCGACTTAGTAAGAATGCCATCTGCCGTGACTGTCTCGATATGGTCGGTGACAATGTCACAGTTATCTCGGTGTAGAGCTCGGAAAAAGTCACCATCTGGACATAGACCCACTCGTTGTTCGAATAAGTTGTACTTGGGGTTGAAATGAACGTTTACATCAATGTCGGCGGGTAATTCTTTCTTCATATCGTGTACGACAAGCTTCCTTGCTAGATTAGGGAAGGTAAGGCAAAAGAAAACAAAGACATGTTCCACGATAAAACATCTACAGAGCGTAAGTTTATATAGCTGGAAAAAAGAATAGATATCGGGGATACAGACCGCCACCAGTTGAGTGAGTGAGCAATGCTCTCTGGGAAAACCTTCCTGATCCATCTCCCGACCGGGTCCGATAGGGGCAGACTAATAACGTAAGATGGGCTTCTTTGAAGCATCGTAACGTGACCCGCCGTCTCGGCCATAGCGGGCAGCATAGTGATAGCAGTAGCGCCAGATCCGATGATAACGACTTTCTTATTAGCATAATCGAGGTCCTCGGGCCAGAACTGAGGGTGCGCGACCGTGCCCTCGAAGTTCTCGATGCCGGGTATTTCGGCCTTGAGCGGGTTGGCGTAATCATAATACCCCGAGCAGGTGATCAAGAATTTAGCCTTGTATTCCTTTGCGAGACCGTCTGCGTTAACCGCCAGAGTCCACCGCTGTTCCTCCGAAGACCAATTGATACCGGTGACCTGGTGCTTGAGCTGGATCTTCTTGTCGATACCTTCGGCCCGTGCAGCATCCTCTATATATTCCCTGATAAGATGCGCTTTAGCCATATCCGTATCGTGTATCCATGGTCGCCACGGAAGGCCGAACAATGTAAGTTGAGAGTCCGACCGGATACCGGGGAATTTGAAGAATGACCAAGTGCCGCCGACCTCGTTTCGTGCTTCCAGAATGGTGTAGGAGCAGTCTGGCAGCTGAGTCTTCAGGCGGTAAGCGGCGTCGACTCCGGAGAGTCCAGCGCCGACAATGATGAAGTCGTACTCATCCATATTTATCTTAAGCCGGTGATTTAAACCTTTGTGCCTTTTCCGCTTTGCCTTTCAATATTGTTATTGACCTCGTCGCGAGGTTAAGCTTCTACTATAGGCAGCTTCTTAGCGAGACCCCCTTGTCGATTATCCAATTGAATAATAATACATAGTACATAGTAGCAGTGCAGACTTGGCAATCTTCCATATTACCAATTTTAGGCGAGTCTAGACCATTTATGGTCTGAACTTAGGTAGTTCGACGATCTAAGACGAACCTTGCTAGCGGTGTCTTATAGCGGACGTCTCAACAAGTTATCACCAATGCTTAAACATTAGGTATACACCTGATCAGCAATACTGCCTACATGTCTCATCAAGCAGGATAATTAAGGTTTCCAGGACCTTATCGGCCAATTAAATATTCTCTATCATTGATAGGTATTTCATACTAGTGCCCCTATCGCTACTTAAGCGTCATCCTTTTCCATAACTTCTTTCTCTTGTTTCACCTCCTTTAAATTTCTCCATCCCATTCCCCAGCCAGTTAGAAAAGCACAACTTGCGGCAGCGAATTGAAGATACTGATAGATGTGTCAGTCAGAATGGGATATCATGCGAGAGTGAGTATTCTTACAAATACATAGTTGATAGCTTGATTGTATGCTAGGAGAGCACCTTCTACCTGATCCGGGGGGATAACTTTGGCTATCTCAGTCGCGCCGGTGTTAATCAGTAAGCTCGGATCGATGTCGGGAGCAAACTTTTGGAGAGCTGTTCCTATAGAACTGGTGAAGATAGTCTTCGCGACAGCCGAAAAGATGGCGCCCCCAAGTAGCTGAGAGAACATAGCGTACGCGGATGCTATCGAAGCGTCTTCTCTAGGCACGTTCGCCTGCATGGCGAGGACAAGCTAAATTAATGCACTCGTCAGTCTTCCCTAGCACTATAAAAAGATAGATGTTATCACACACCAGTTGTAAGACAAAGCCACGGCCTGCTCCCATGAGGATCTGATATCCTATTATTTCCCCATCAGAAGTGGCTAGAGAAAAGGTTGAGGTCAAACCGGCTCCGATCGCCACCAGCGCGTTCCCCCCGACGACTTCCGGAAGGTAATAGCCCGTCTTCTGAACGAGAGCCCCGCATGCCACGGATGCAAAGAGCTGCGACAGTATTATAGGAAGAAGCATTATACCACTCTGCAGAGCGTCCACGCCTCTGATCGCTTGGAACCAGACGGGCAGCCAATACAACGAATTGATGGACCCACCGCTTTGCAGGAACGAGGTGATGGTGATCATGATGCTAATGCGGCTACGAAGTAGCCTAGGCGGCAGCAAGGCCGAATCTCCCTTGTAAACGAACCAGAATCCGACGACTATAAAGGCTACCACTCCGCCACACATAAGTCCGATGACGGTCGGCGAATTCCAGGGGTATTTGGTGCCGGCCCATTGCAGGCCGATCAGGAACATTATAGCCGCTGCGGCAAAGATGGCAAAGCCGACAAAATCGAGGTCAAGGACCCGCTCTAGGAGAGATGTATTCTTTTCTGAGAGCCTTGTTACAGGTAACCTGACTACAAATACGAACAGGAAAACGACCAGGCCACCCAGGGGCAGGTTGCTATGAAGGGTTAGCTCGAGTATTAACGCCACTATAGCGACGGCCAACTTACATGTAGAAGCACCAGCGCCATGTTAGCCCCTGGGTTAGAGCTCCGCCGATCAAAGGGCCCGCTGCCTGGCCCACGGCAAAACAACCAAGTATGATGCCGTTTAGAAACGACCGCTTCGCTATCGGGACGGTGGCGGCGATGATCGTAGAACTACCGTTGAGAATCCCGGAACCCCCTATGCCGCTTATCGCTCTGGAGATGACGAGCATCATGGAAGACGTCGATAGCGCTGCAATCAAGGATCCAATCTCGAAGATAATTATGAAGGTAATAAATACGAGCTTGATCCGAAAGCTCTTATATATTTTCCCAACGAACGGTACCATGACACAGCTTCGCCGGACCTGTCAGCCTCGTACTGTCAAACGCGTTACACTCTCGAGTTCCAAACTCACTTTGCTATTAGAGACGCCGAAGAATACCACCCAACGTCATCCACGGTATTAAACTCTGCTGTGATTGCGGGGATGGCCTAGTAGAAGTGTAAGCATATACATGATCAAGAATGTCGCAGCGTCTTCCTCACAGTTCCTAGAGCCGTATTGTTGAGAGCCATCAAGAGAACGCCTAGAGTAATGGATCCCATCGCCACGTAAAAGGGCAATCCGCTCATTTGCGGAGGACTGGTACTCCCGCTTCCTGTTTGGTCGTCATTTTGGGGAACTACGCCAACGTCGTCACCGCCATGTTCCCCGTTGTCAATCTTGTCATATTCGAGTTTGGGACTGTCGACTTTGATCGCGGATTCAACATCTCCAGTATCCGAACTAGTTTTGACTGACTGTTGGTGATTCATCGTTAAGTACTGAGCAAAGTTCGTGTAAGTCGTCGTTAACTAGTCTCTAGCTGGCCACCCCTGGCCGAGATATATCAGCCTCGAGTTGCAGCTCTAAAAAGTCGTATCGGGACATATTAAAACCAATTTATACAATTGACTTTCCACGAATAATAAGGATTATAACGTGAGCATTTAAGATAACCGATAACCGCTTGAAGACGCCAAGGTACGATGTTGTAATGACTGAACGTGAACCACACATTTCGGCGAGCCGGCCTTTTCCCTAAAAGTCCGGGTTGGGTAGTGCATCATGGTAGGTCACATATACCTATCTCTCCCACGTTTATGTTAGCCTAGCTATGCCAATCTAGGTTATCTTGACTAACATGAGCTTAGTAGTAAGAACATCTTGGGTCATATGTGGGGACCGGAAGTTGGAGATTATTTTTAATCTCCGTTCCTCTCGTTTGGACCATCTATACCTGAAGACCATCCTCGAACACTGACTGCTATCTCATCACGGCTTGCGGTTTACACTTTGAAAGTCCGCCGGCGATTGAAACCTCTATCATCGAATTTGTTATCTTGTTTTTTGTAGTACTAATGGATAGACCAAAGAACTCCGTCATCGCCAAATGGGGAGCTGCGTGTTCGCCATGTGCTCTCGCAAAGGCTAAATGCTTGCGCTCAAGCAACGGGTCGGGCGTTAGATGTGATAGGTGAGTATTCTCTCGTGCATATAATAGCATTCTAAGCTTAGGGCTAGAGCCTTGTGTTGGTGTACTCTCATGTTAGTCGGTTTACTAATGGTAGATTGGGGGATATAGATGTGAACGTTTAGATAAAGATTGTACCAGTCAGATACATAAGCCGAGGAAAAAGCGGCAGAGCAGACCCTCGTAAGCACTCTTTTATTTCTAGAAGTTTATAATCGGAATAGTCATTTCTTAGTGTGTAGTGTGTTCTTCGATCATCGCCAGTGTCAGACAGGTCTTTGAGCTAATCCACACGTAAAGGCAAAGGCTAACGGTCTATATTTTACTCTAGAAAGACAGCACAGCTCGAGGAGAGACTCAATAGCCTCGTCGATTTCATTAAAGCTACTAATTCAGGAGATGTCCCTGTTCCGTTAAGGCAGGTTTCTGGAGCCAAATCCACTACGTCTACATCGTCCCCAGAGGCGACCGAAGATGCGACGCCAATACAAAGCCGAAAACGAATTAGCACCAATTCTCCGAGTCAATCTTCAGGCTCAAATTATGAGCGGCCGCCTGCAATTCCTGATTATTACAATGAACATGCCCCTCGTGTATGTGTCTGCCGTACTCAAGCCGGCGAGAGCCCTGCTTCGCTTGAGTCCGACGAGGTCTTATTGTCGATATTCGTCAACGAGCTTGTCCCTAATTACCCGTTTGTCGTACTTCCACCAGGCTTTACGGCTTCGGAATTAGCATTAAAGTATCCTTTCCTCTTCGCAACAGTTCGAATGATCGCGTCTTATCGTAACCTAAGTTCGCTGAGGTCACAGAACTACTTCATAATGAGACACATATCCGAGCAGATGCTTATGCGTTCAGAGCGGTCTCTGGAAATACTCCAATCAATTCTCTTGGTCGTGGGATATTATCACTACCACTGTATAATGCACGCTCAGATGAACAATTTGATCGCACTAGCAAACAGTTTAGTAGCAGACCTCGGCATCAACAAGCCTCCCGAATTACAGGAAAAGACGAAGTTATTAATTTCAAGTCCCGAAGCCCCGAAAAGCAGGGTGAATGACGAGAGAAGGGCACTCTGCGGAGTCTGGTATATGACCTCGGTGTAAGTCAAAATGAACAGCTACTCTTGCTTGACCCAGCAACTCGGGGAGGTTGCGGGTAAGATATATTCCTCTAATGTACTCGATCATGCTCACACACAACAGTGTCTCGCTCTCCTTTCAACGGATCGAGCCGCCGAAATACACGCCGTACATAGATCAATGTCTTCGGGAGCTCGAGGCCGAACAGGAGTATGGAACTGATTCGCTCCTCGTCCATCTGGTGCGAATCCAACACATGTCTGAGCGTATCTCTCAACTACACGCGAAAGACCACGACGAGAGCGAATTGGCCGGTATTACCCGTGCCCCTATGAGTGCATATTCCAGCGTGTTTCACTCGGAGATAGAAAACTTTAAGGCATCACTACCTCGTCATCTCTTATCAAACAGTTAGTTTCCTACTCATGATAGTTTCAAAGGAAAAACGTGAAATTAACTAAAAGATAGAGCTGCTCATGTGTCATATCAATACGGCCTCTTTACGCTTATGGGAACCGCCGCGAATTGATGCTACACTCCTCGAAAAGATTTCGAACTCGTTATCATCTCTAACTCTAGATTCTGCTTCTTCACTCGATGTCTTTTATCGATCTGGCACCGCGCTCAAGGCCTGGTTCGAAGCTTGGCTAGCTATTGACGTCGCGGATTACTTTGTCTTACCTATGCCCATCTCAGCTCAGCTCATCAATTCTGTAATAATGCTGGTCCGCTGGTCTAAGCTGACGAGCCCCGACCGCAGTTTTACATCTACCCCGACCACGGCGACGAGTTCTGTATTACCACAGATGGTACGAAGTGATCCAGGTTGTAGCGGTGCGGCTCTGGTCTCCGTGCCGACGGTCGGGGTCAAAGACATAGATCTAGATCCCGCAATTCCCGCCGCAGTACGTACTATTAGGTCTCACCTACTCTCTCAGTCCGAGCTCCGGATAGATGCTACTGGTATCTTGCAAGGCATGGTAACGCGATGCGAGCAGGCACAGGAGGCCTGCGAAAAACAGAGGGGCTTACCTTGCGAGAATGATATATGGGACATGGCCGCGAGGAAACTCAAGAGCACTCGCGTTAAGCTGGAGAAATGGGCCGAGATGGTAGCCGCCGTAGGTGGCGAGGGTCGTCGGCCTGAGCTGTCATCAAATGCCAACATTGCTAAAGAGGTCGATCTCGGCAACGGTAATGGTATGGGAGGAAATTGGCCTCCTATGCCTTCAGGGATGAACGTCTCCGCCCAATTTTCGCTCGAGGAGTGGAGTCCTAGCGCTTGGTGGGCGAGCGACTTCTTCGAAGGACCAGGCATGGATCAGAATTTCTTTGATGGACCGGGTGACTATGGTACGGTTGTTATGGACGGTCTGGAGCCCCCGTAAAACTTCACAAGTTGCTGAGTTGATGTGTGATTGATAGAGTAATACGCCCCTTATACTCAGATTTATATACCTTGATAAGTACACTCCGCAGTCTTGTGAATCAACTTCAAAAGTATGGCATATAATTATTTTGAATAATTGGTAAAACGGTACCATGCATTGGAGTATCTGCTGGAGCTACTGGAATTCTGATGGCTCCGAACCTCAGTTTTGTCAACCTCAGCTTCACCAAGTTTGTAGGTAGTTGTTACTGTTGCAACTACGGTTGGATATAGAGATAGGCCGACATGGAAGCGGAGACAGACCGCCGTGAAAAGGGAGGTTATGAGCTTGAAAACTAAGAAACCCAAAATAGCATTTTCCCATTTTCTACAAGCAGTGTATTGTAGCAATTGTGGAGTACACCGTCTTTGTGTATAACATCATAGAAATTGAGGCAACTTCATGAGAGACTTTTGCGTTCTGGCAAGGCAAATAGTTACCTTTTGGTTGACGTTAGATTCTTTTATCTAGACCCAACTCGATACGCAATAAGGAGGCGAAAGCTTTTGTCCCAACATATCGAAGGCCTCGGTAGGTTTAGTACGTTACTTACGGCAAATTAGCCCCTTTGTTGCCTATGGCGATCGTCGAGTGTCAAGAACAAGTCGAGTATCCGTGACAAAGAATTAAATAGGTAGGTATAGGCTCAGACCGTACGTACTTGACGGTCATTTTGCAATTCTTGAGGCTGATTTATTTTTTTATTTTTTATAGGTGTTAACTGTTACTACTATTCTACAAATAACTAGTTACCAGATTCATTCTGACTGATAATACTATACTTACTAGCCACCAGCCAAAAAAAAAAAAAAAATGGACGGGATGTCTATGCCATCATCTATAGAGTCTTCGGTCTCATCCACGGTACAATCAACGTTTGCTTCTGCAATGCCGACCTCCACGACAAGCGCAGGAGGCGCGGATAACATGGGTAGCAGCATGGGGGGCATGGGAGATAGGGAATCGCAAACGGGGGAATGTAAGATCTCTGTGAGATATTCACTTCCAATACGACGAGTTGTATTAGGTACCTTACCTAGTCCGTTCAACCTCGCTAACAAACGACGAGCATCAGATGCTTTGGAATTGGGAAACGATCGACGCCTGCTTTCTCTCGGAATCCTGGCAAGTCAAGTCCCGCGGCGGATTTGCAGGCCTATGCATTGGAGTCGTGCTGCTCGTGATCTTGCTCGAGTTTCTACGCCGCGCCTCTAAGATCTACGACCAGCACTTGATCCATCAGCACGTAAAAGCGACCAGCGCCCTCGCCGCGACGACCGTGAACAACTCCTCGGATACGGCTAACGGGGCTCTCATGGCAAAAGAAGGCACTACGGCGCTCGTCCGTGCCACACCGTTTAGGCCTAAGCTCTGGCAACAGGCCATCCGTGCTTCGCTGCATACGATTCATTTTGCTCTAGCTTATTGGATCATGCTGCTTGCTATGTACTACAACGGATACGTAATCATCTGCATCATCCTCGGCGCTTTCATAGGGTTCTTCATAATGCAATGGGAACATATAGACCCTCGGTGAGTAGAACATCTTAAGGCTTGACTGGAGCCAATCCTAAGCATCGGACGCTAATATTATCACTATAAAAGGGGTGGCAGTGTGGCCAGCCTTGATGGTGGTAAAGGCGTTACTGGTTGTCATGGTTAAGCCCTATGGAATCCATACGAACGAGATCGGTGTAATACTGAAGGACTGAGTTAGGGTGGGAAATATTCTGACCAACTATTAGTTGAGCTATCAGAATAGCAGAAGCCGGACTTCCGGAATAGATAACAATGCGGACTTGAGGTTTAATATAGATTAAGTAGAGGCATGTATGTATGATAAAGGACCATTTACTTCGTATAATTAGTATATCTTAATACTAACATCCAAACGCATGTACTAAAGTTGGCGTTAACTATCAGAAGTGATGCTTACGAATATCGTCAAGTGAAGGCATCCATTCTTAAGGAACTGTAACGGATCACGAAGACTACAAAGCTATAAAGCTTAGTGACAACTATAAGGATGTTGGAATCGTTGATTAGCGTAAATTCATTTACCCTCATTCCCTAATCCACCCTTTGCATTTTTCAACGCCAGTATCGTGAATTGCAATTACCATGAGTACCTACGGCTCCGCGATGCCCTTACATGCTACTACAGCCAACGAACCACCAACCTAACCATTGTGAAAATTAATGAGATAAAGTAGCTTAAGTAGAAAAATAAGACATCACTACGCTAACGCTCATCGTCCAACTCGAATCACACCGGCCGCAATCAGTTTCTGGATATTAGAACGAACGTTCGGGTTGCGCATGTGCTCCTGCAGCGCCGCGGGGTCGGACTGGGCTTGCTGGAGGATAGATTGCATGACAGGGTCTTGCATGATGCTCATGATCTAAGATGCAAGGGTTAGCCGTCCCTATTCTGTCCGAAGCGATGGGGGTGCATTCTGTACTTACCTCGGGGTCTTTCATCAATCTCTCCCGAGTCTGATCCTCTGTCTCATTCTCTCGGGCAGCGTACATAGCCTGCAGAGCCTTCTGCTGCTGCTGCTCAATCTCCCGCGCGTTGGCGTTGTTGTGATACTCGCTATCTACCGTAGCAGCCTCGTTGCAAGCGTCGATACACCTGGAGTAGTCGCGCATGCCGAAGTAAATTTGCGCCTTGCGAATATACGCCCTAATGAACTTGGGGTCCTTCTTGATAGCCGTGTTGCAGTCCTCGAGAGCGCTTGGAAACTCGAACAGCTTGACAAAGGCGGCGGCGCGGTTGCTATATCCACGAGGATCATCCGGAGCACGCTTGATCATCTCCGAGTAAGCCGCAACAGCACCGGGGAAATCTTGCTCCTTGAACTTCTTATTACCTTCCTCGCGAGCTTCCTCGGCCTTCTCCGGGTCTATGTAAGACTTCCTAGTTTCCTCGATCTTTCTACGCTCGGCAGCGCGGAGCTTATTTACAGTATCGGGTGTTCGATACTCGGTCAGGGACTTCTGGTAATTTTCAATCGCCGCTGTAAGGTCTCCTAGCTTCTCGTAGGCTGTACCAATGCGCGCATATGACTTGGCAATCATCTTGAAGTCGGCATATATCTGGCGGCCCTCTTCGATAGCCTTAGTGCAAGCATCGATGCAGGCTTGGTAGTCGCCCTTTTCGAATTGAGCGGCGCCAAGGTTGTTGAGATAGGCTATGTCCTTGTGCAATTCCCAAGCCTTAGTATAGTGCTTTATAGCCTCGTCAAAGTTACGCTTTTTGTAGTTTTCAGTACCCAGTGCCTTTTCCTTGTCGGCCTCTTCCTTTGCCTTTTTCTTGGCGAGCTCTTCCTCATCCACTTCTGGCTCTGGCTCAGGCTCAGGCTCGGGGGCCTTGGCAGGCTCTGGTTTGGATTGGGATTCGGACTCAGCTGGAGTACGGTCCCGCATTTCAACGTCCTCCTCTGCCTCCTTAGCGCCAGATGAAGAGGCGGCAGCGGCAGAGGCAGCACCTGGGATGTCATCCGGGCCTCCCATTTGCATGTCGATGCCCATCAGAACTCCTAATACCTGGATCATTCGAGGATCGCTGAACAATTCCTGCGTGTTCTGGGGATTCTGCTGTATGGCCTGGATCTTTGCGATGAAGGATGGATCAGCAAGGAAACCGCTGGTCTTAGGATTGTTCATCAGCTTCTGGAGGAGATTAGGGTCGCTAAACATCTTGCCGAGTCCACCTGTAGGATCACCACCGAGACCGGCGCCTATAGGGAGTTAGTATATAAAAAAACGTACGAGGATATATGTTTGAAGGGAAGATGAAACAGGGTGTGGGTATTTACATACCGGCTTCTTGCTCTATCGCTCGCTGGACGGAGGCAAGAGAACTTTTTAGACCGGCGTTGTTAGGATCGTGCTTGAGACCCTCCTCGTAGGCGTCACTGGCACCCAGAAGGTCGCCAGAACCATGCAGGGCTGCGCCCTTGCGACCCCATCCTCGCGGCCAGTCTGGCTTAATCTGGGTTGTCTTCTCAGCATCACTTAGAGCATTTTTCCAGTCCTTCTTAGAAGCGTAAGCAGCAGATCGGTTGCTGTAAAGAATGTGGTTGTTTGGGTCGATGGAAATAGCCTTGGTGAAGGCATCACTAGTAGAACTGTTAGTCTAGGAGTCTCAACTAATTCTTGGAAATTTGGGTTGTAAAGTTAAAAAGATCAATATCATAGGGACATAAAAACCTACATAGCCTCGTCAAACTTCTTGTCGGCAATAGCCTTGTTGCCCAGAGCTTTAAGCTCGTCTACAGAGGCCATGGTGGGTTGATGCTACCTTTCTCCAAACGCAGTTGTTGTTGTGTTTTAACTTGGACGAATAATTTATGAACTTGAGAAAATTCTTACGCGTGTAAACCGAAACTTGTGGACAGAGAAGAAATGGTCGTCAAGCAGAAGTTATATGTAAGTTGCAATGCCCAAGCTTTGGAATGGAACCATTGGGACTTTGATCTTTTTAGGGCTGAATGCGATGAATTCGAGAGCTTTCTACGGTGGGGTATTGAGGTCCCTGACGGAAAGCTGCGTCCTGCTTGTCGATAGCGATAGCGATAGCGTATCAGTTGTAATCCGTATCGGCGTATCGCGCTAACACTGCTAGGAAGTACCTACCCAGGTACATCTATCTACCTGGTAGGCAAGCGCGACCAAAGAGAGATAAGAAATATTTCCTTTGGTTGCGCGGGGCACGTCGTCTTGATTCAATTGATCTTAGATACATATATTTTTACCTACAATTTTTACTTTTCCGTACCTAGCCTCACATACATAAAGTCCTTCATTTTAGACGTATTAGGTAGAAGCGCGTTAAGCAACTATGTACCTCGATCCTTTCTTAATTTTTTGGAATTAGGTACGCTTTAGCTTGGCGCGTTTTTTTAAATTCTTACTGAACTTATCACCAATCACCAATTCATTATTAACATATGAGTCACAATTCAACAACCCTTCAAAATGGACGACCAGACCTCGATACTCAAAACTCAGCTCTATTCCGCCTGCGAAGATGCGTGCAGAGATAATCCCGAGAGATTTTTCTCTCAGGAGGAACTAATGGCACTCGATGTCGTCCCGCCCAAAGATGTAAAGAAGCTCCTACAAATCATACAACTTCTGACGCGGGAGCGCCTTTTCGTCCCCGTCCACTTCCACAGTGGCCTAGCATGGCGACTCCGTCCCGAGGCCGAGGCGGCCAAGTAAGTAAAGTCTTCTTCCTTTTAATTTTTAATCGCCATCTAATCTTTTCTCGACAGGTATAAGCACCTCACCTCCGAGGACCAGGTCCTAGTCTACGAAATCATCGACTCGGCCGGTGCTGAGGGCGCATGGCAGCAGGACATAAAGAAGCGCCTTAACCTTCAAGACAATGCATTGCGAAAGGCTCTCAAGGAGCTGGAGACCAAGCGCTTCATCCAGCAGTTTACCACCGTCGAGAACATGTCCAAGAAGATGTGGATCAAGTTCAACATGCAGCCCTCTGCCCGCGCAACAGGCGGCCCCTGGTACACTGATCAATATCTCGACGAGGCCTTCATCGACACCTTGCAGGCTGTGGTGGTGCGCATTATAAAGGATAGGGGTAGCTATCGAAGTACGGGAGAACGAGGCGTTCGAAGCGTGAGTCCAGTCCTGCCGAAGAAGGGCGTAATAAGAGGCGGTTTATCCGAGGCCGCGATGAAGAGCAAGAAACGTTCCGCAGACGCAATGTCTAAAGAAGATAGTACACGCCCTACAGCTCCAGCACCTAAGGTCCGCGGAGCCCTCCGCCTCCCTCTACCTGCGGGTTATATGGGCTACCCCACGGCCGAGGAGATTACGGCAGAAATCGTCTCCATGCACATAGCCAAAGGACAGCCGCTGAAGACCGAACACGTTCAGGAGCTTATCGACATTCTCATCTGGGAGAACAGGATTGAGGAGGTCAAGACTGGTGACCGAGTTGGCTATAGGGCCGTGCGTGTGTCTAAGCAACATCCGGACATGGTCAAACTAGACAGCGAAGATTTCTGGGAGCCGAGAACCAATGGCTTGACAACCGTGCCTTGCGGCAAATGCCCTGTCTTTGAACTGTGCGAAGAAGGTGGTCCCGTATGGGCGGGAGGGTGTGAATATTTTGACAAATGGTTATTATAAGGTATAATGTATACTCAAGGTAAAAGTGGCGTTTTTGCTTTCCGACATAGCATAGCACGGCGTTTGATGGCGGGGAAAATACATGTGTCACAACTAAGGACGAGAAAAATATCGGGAGAGTTTTGCCAGATCCGGACAATGACACCGATGCTGATTAGTACGGCTAGGACAGTCAGGCTACAATTACAACGACGTATCACCAAACTTAGGCTAGATATAGATAATTTGAAGCAAGACATGTTATTGGCAACTACCTAGCGTCTAACGAATTGCTTATTGAGGTGTCTCGCAAATTGGCCCTCCCTGAGTTTCCTTATGCCTTTTTGTATGGCCCACACCAATACTTGAGAGGAGGCAAGTTGGCAGCATCGTGGGCCAAATAGAAATGTTACACGCAGTAAAGATGAAAAAGTTGTCATCTTTTCCTTTAGGCAAGCTCTCCTGAGTTGACGATGGTAGGTCGCTTGCTGTACTTGATAGCACCGCTCTGGGAGCCAGTAGCCTCGATAGCCTTAACAATAGCTATGGATTCATCGTCCGCAACGACACCGAAGGGGACGTGGCGGCCGTCTAGCCAGCTTGTCTTGACAGTGGTGATGAAGAACTGAGAGCCGTTGCTAAATACAAGATACATTAGTTAGGAGATGATAGCTAAGGGAATACAAAATGGAAAGGCACAGCAGCGTAAATAAAACTTACGTGTTGGGGCCGGCGTTAGCCATGGACAAGGTGTACGGGTGAGTGTGCTTAAGGTCGAGGTTCTCGTCGGCAAACTTCTCGCCATAGATGGACTTGCCACCAGTGCCCTGTTGTGTAGTTAGAAGTCGGCTCAAAAGCGGACTACGATGGTATTGAGAGGAAGTCGACGTACGTTGCCACGAGTGAAGTCACCGCCCTGAAGCATGAACTCGGGGATGATACGGTGGAAGGACGAGCCCTTGTAACCGAAGCCCTTCTCGCCGGTGCAGAGAGCACGGAAGTTCTCGACGGTCTTGGGTACCTGGGACTTCCAGAGCTCCAGGTTGACACGACCGGTCTGGGCTATGAAGTAGATAATGTGTCAGCACTCTAAACAGCTAATGATAAATAAGAAGTACGGTGCTTAATAGTGCTTTAGAAACCAATTGAGCTTCCTAATGAAGATATGAATAATATAGACGGCTCTAATGCGTAGAAGATAGAGCTTATCGAGATGGCAGAAGCTTTGGCAGAATTGCCGGGATGGGATTCAACTTACTCTTCACAGTAGCAGTAGGTCTGCCATTCTCTAGGACGGGACCCTCCCACTCCAAATCAAAGAAGCTGGATGATGGGTTAGCTCCATCCGAAAATAAAAGACTATAGTAATAAGTTGGAACTTGAGGATGAAGGTAAGACTTACACCTTAATGTTGCCAGACATATTGACTGAGGTTGCGGAAAAGAATCGAATGGACGATTGGCTTGCTGGAGTAGAAGAGAAGGTTGATGATGCCTTTGGGAAGATTGAAGGTCGAAGGCAGGAAGACGAAGTTGAAAATGAGGAAGAGGAGGAAGAAAACGCAGCGCGGGGCACTCGAAGGAGGGGTTGGAAGAAGGTCTGTCTCATCATCTTTTTGCGGTACTGTATTGGGATTTGCTAAGGGAGGGGTCATGTCACAATGATTGTAATGAAGTTGTATTGTAGACTTTCTAATGTGGATCGCTAGGCTACACATAATGTATTTATACTTCCACATGTCATGTGAC